>NW_006159534.1:8593247-8615720 GCF_000334495.1 Tupaia belangeri chinensis | reverse complement strand
GGTGCACGGGGGGCGGCGGGGGTGGCGGTCGCCTGAGCAGCGAGACCTGGGGCGGCGCGAGATCCGCATCCGCCGAGTGTGATGAAGCTGCCCTGCCTCGCTGCTCCGCTTGCCGCCAGCTGACACCGCCTGCACCCAGCCCGCCCGGGAGGGATTCGCCGTGGGGCCGTGACCTTGGCCGAGGAGGTAAATAGAAGAGGCGGGAGGGAGGAGGCAGCGCCCTGCGGGGCTCCAGCCTGCACCCAGCCCTGGTTCTGAGGAGTCGGAGCGTTCGCCGGCGCTGGGCGGCCGCCCCCGGGAACCCCGCGCCGGGACTGGGCTGCTGGAGCTGTGCGCACGCCGCGGTCCACGGTGCTGAACCCGCTGCCCCGCTCCGGCCGCCGGAGGCTCGCCTGCCATTTGCTGCTGCCGTGGGAGCCGAGCAAGTGGAGCTGAGCTTGTTTCTTTTCTCCTCTTTGCCTGGTTGCTCCGAGGCTTCTGCAATTAGTATCTACCCTTGCTGACCTGGGTAATTGGCTGAAGGCTTGACCTCCCACCAGTTCTTGTTGCCAGGACGTGTTCTGGTGCCTTCTGGCCAAGAAGAGGCAGGATTACCTCCTGACTTCCAAAGCGAGGTGGGGTGAGACCATCAGCCTGTGGCTGGCAGCGCAGGCAGGTGAAAGTAGGCGAAGGTAAACCCTGGCTCTGTGTAGGAGGAGACCCAGGGGATAAAGAGGAAATACAGGTGCTGATGAATGACACGGGAACGGGCCTCTCTGATGCGCCTGTGTGTGGGGAAATGACACAGATACCTGGGAGAAAGTGTGCTGCCCCGGGTGTCACCTTTTCACCCTTTTGGGAAAACATCATCAAGTGTTGGGCTAGAAAAGAACTCAGTAGTAATCATGGGTTTTAAGGTGAGCACCTAACACTTTAAAAAATGTTAATATCCAGAAAATGGAATCACCTAAAACCATAGCTAACTGACTCTAACGGGAAGATTGTAATTTCTTACCATTCCCTGGGGTTATTGTAGGTGTAATTCATTGAAAAACAACAAACGAACAAATGCTATGTCTTGTGTCACTTCATCCATCCCCAGCTTGTCAGCATGCTCCTTATGGGGTGGGTGGTGGGATGAAGATGAACCAGGGCAGTCAGCCCCCTTGAACACTGTACTAGGATCTCACTGAAGTCTCTCTCACCCTTTTCAGGCAGACTAATAATCCTTGCATCTGAGAGTGGACCAAGTTTTGGGTGACATGGCCCAGGGGAATAATTATGGTCAGACCAGCAATGGGGTGGCGGACGAATCACCCAACATGCTGGTGTACAGAAAGGTAAGGATTTCTTCACTTTCTTGGAAAAGAGAAAACTTCTGCCTTGATTTTTAAAATTTTTCCCTGCCTAGATCAGAGTATATCTTTGTGGCCTCTGATTTCCCTGGGCACACCATACTTGAAGATGATTTGATATTCTCAAGTGATCCGTTCGTGTAGACACATAGTGGAGTAAATGAGGCCTCATACCTTTTCTGCTGATTTTACATAGATTAATCTGTCATCAGCATGTCTGGGCATTTCATATTTGTTTTTTACACCCTTGATTTAATAGTATCCAATAATATATTTCATAAGCATTTTCTTATATTCCTAAACATTTAGGTTATACTAATTGTGTAAGTTTATCACATTTAGAAATAAAAATAGACCACTTGCCAGTTCCATGGAAAGACTGTGTCTGTGTGAAAGTATGTGATTTAATGTGGTTTAATGATTGTGCTTCTTACTAAACAATTCTAGCTTTTGGCTTAGCTGCACTTTTTCCTGTGTGTTTCTATGATTTTGCTTATAGGTATTTATGTTCTGGTGTCATATGCTCATTAAGTAAGTCTTTCTATCCCAAAAGGATTTTGTTTTTTATTTTTTGTCACAAACAGATCTGACAGGTTTATGCATTTAGTGGCAATGCTGTCAGTAGCAAACTTCTAGACAAGGAGCCAGCACAATAAAGATGCATTTGAATATTGCATGTGCTTCAGAGTGGTTGCTTAGGTAACTTCACTCTGGTTGTAATCACTGATCTTACTAAAATTAAGCATGTATTCGTTAACTCCTACATCAGTTGTTTCTATTGCATTTTTGGGGGGGTTATTTTCTATTAGCATATTATCTGGAGTGCTTACTGCAAGATTTCTTTAGTTAATAGGACAGTGATATAAAAGAAAATCATACCTTGAATTCACCCTTGCCCCCCCCCCAAAAAAAAAACCCCAAAAAAACCAAATTGTAAATGTTTTCAGTGAAGTGGCCTACTGAAGAGTCCAGGATGAATTTGCATTTGTGTTTTCAATGAGGGATAGTGCTGATTATGAATAAAGAGGAAAGGCTAGATGTTACCTTGACCTGCACTCCAAAACAAGTCTTTCCATGTATGTAGCCCAGAATCATTGACAAGGAGTGTTGAATATGTATTTGAAGGACTTTCGCTGTTGCTTTAATGCGAAGATGCATGGGCATCTTGGCAAATGCTATCAATAGTTGTTAATTCTCTAGCCTTGTGAATAGTGCTGTATTGAGAACCTATGAATGCGGTCCGTTATATGTATTTGGGATAAAACCGTGGATGGGAAGAAAAATAGAGATTCATTATGGCATTCCTACTAGATACGTAAGGAAAATAATCCACCCAAGGCTTAATTATTTCTACATTGTTTGGAATGACTATACTTTACTTGAAAGAGTTAGTCCTAAAAATAACTATTTTGGGGGCAGTAAAGTAGTTTTAAGTAAGTTCTATTTTATATTATTTGGTTTGGCTTTGTTTATTTTAATATGAAGATGTGACTATTTAAAATTCTCTCTTATGATTGAATACAGTATAGAAAGTTGGACTTTTGTATGAAATTATAGTCATAAAATATTTTTATTAGGTCAGACAACTATGTTTTCTCTTTTTTCCTATAAAAAGTTTAAGGGTTAAATTGATCATCAGACACCTAAGAGTCATTTTGACTGAAAATAAACTTAATATGACATCAACAAGTGTGTTTTAATAGGCAGTTATTATAAGTTCAGAATAAGAAGGCAAGAGTTTTGAACTAGTCATGCACTTAGTACTTCTGAGCTGCACATTGGTAATTTTGAATTTATTTTCAAAATTACTCTATAGCATCAAATTAGTTTTACGTCCAAGTTAACAGATAAGGATGATTTCAAGGAAAGAATGTAATATCTTATTTTTTAGCATTATTAGTTGGTTAAGCATGGAAGTGTTTGTGCTATTCATTTTGCCCTCTTTTTATTAGCCCTTTATTTATGACATATTATACAAGTCTTTCCATGTATGTAGCCCAGAATCATTGACAAGGAGTGTTGAATATGTATTTGAAGGACTTTCGCTGTTGCTTTAATGCGAAGATGCATGGGCATCTTGGCAAATGCTATCAATAGTTGTTAATTCTCTAGCCTTGTGAATAGTGCTGTATTGAGAACCTATGAATGCGGTCCGTTATATGTATTTGGGATAAAACCGTGGATGGGAAGAAAAATAGAGATTCATTACCTGGTAAATCATTATTATAAAATAATAATTTAATTTGGAACATTTTATTCATAATGCTTAACTATGGATTGCCTGTCTATCCTTTCATTCTTTAATCATAACTTTTTTTGGTTTTGTTTGGGATATAGATAATAATATAAAAATAAATACCAGATAATTTATAATGAAACACAGTGTTCTGGTTAGCGTTTGCCAGTTAAGTCACGTGGCCCATGTCTTTGTACAGATACAATATGATGTAGTGAATTTTATGTGAATATTGTACCTTTATTTCTTGTGTCTTGTCTGGGCTTTCCATTTAATATATTCTCAGGAAAAAGCCACATTTTAACGTGAAGAACAACAAAGTAATGGAAAGTGTATAGCTTGAATATATGTGTCAAGAGAGTTCAACTGCTTTACCTTCCTGAAAGAATAAGCTCCCTATTACAGTGCTTAATCAGGAAGTCAGTCAGAAGCTTAGAGAAGAACTTCAGTCTCAGCTGAGCATTACTCAATAGCAGCCGGGAGAATGGATGGAGAAATTGCTGCTTTATCGACTCACGACAATTTTCCACTTCTGCTTCTCTGCTGAAGCACAGTTCTTAAAAGAGTGCTCTGACCAGCCACATTCATGATGTTCTCGTTTCATCTGCCCTCCTTCCCATGCCACCTCTCATTTGCTTACTACTCAGGATTCCGATGGTTTACATACAGTCAGGGTATGTGCGCATTGTTTCCATTTTATCTTCATAAACCGTGAATGACAATATTCCTCATGCTGGTGAGGGATAGGAAACATTGAATCGTTCCTTAAGTGAAACACACAGCAAAGCTGGGATGTATGGATTTCTTTCATTCATCTGACCTCTCTCTACATCATGAGTATTCTCTCACAGATCACAGAAGTCCTTCCAAAGAATGGAAAAATTCCAGGGATCTTTTTTCCTTGTTAAGTCTGTAGTGATTTTATTTAAAACATGTGCAGTGCATTCAACTCTGGTCTTTCAGTAGGAGTGAGCCTCACCACAAGGAAGGCTACAGATAGTGGATATGCTGCCAGTGAGAGGCAGAGGGTGGACAGCAGATTTTTGGCTTAATGTGAACAGTTTCTCAAATCGTTCGCTGTCAGAAGTACATTTAAAAGATCCACATGGGCTTAAGTATTTGCCTTACCAATTCTTCTATTTACAGGTAATTATATTAGAGTGATTATATTGTTTTATGTGTTTGAGGATATCTTATTTAAAAGAGCATAATATTATGAGGTTTAGCCACATGAATTCCAGGGATTCTCTAGGCTCCTTTCAGACAGGTCCTTACTAGACTAGAACTAGAAGTAATCAGGTCTTGTCTTAAACAAATTATTTAATTTATTATTATTATTATTAAATTTGACCAGAATGAGAGAGAGAGAGAGAGAGAGAGAGAGAGAGAGAGAGAGAGAGAAAGTGAGAAAGCAAGCTGCCAGGTCTGAGACTTGAACTGCAGTCAGCCATGTGAGTCCAGTGCCTTAACCACCATGCCACCTGCCAGTAATCAAATTCTTTGAGCTCCAACTAGCTCCAACTTGCCATAGGTTCAGGTCAGCTTCTTTGAAGGCTTTGTAGTGGTTACCAGTCAGAACCCAGTTTGGCTTTAGGTCAGTGGTTCTTAAACTCTAATTTTGGTTCTCTTTGGATGAATCATCCGTGGTGGGGGTAGCAATGGCTGTAAAGGACAGCAAAGCTAGAACCTGGAATACAGGGAGACACGCTCCAGATTTGATGTCTGGCCAGGATGCTGCCCACTAGACAGTATACATCACTTTCTGTCCAACATCTGACATTTCTGCATTTGAAAAACAAACTTTTTAGGGCACCTTGAGGCCAGTATTTCAAATTGGCTGGAATACTATTTTCTCACTAGGAAGAGTGCTCAAAATGTCCAATAACTTCTGATATTTTTGCAGCAGCAGTTTATGCTCCAGCTGTCAGAAGAAAATGGAAATGTTTTCCTTGCCCAGTATCTTACTGTAATAAACATGTTTTCTGAAATGGAAAACCTAGCAAGTTCACGATGCCTCTCCCCTCACCTCGTCTACCTCTCCCATTCTTTTGTCCGTTCTACCCTCCTCTTCTGTCTTCTTTCTTTACCTTCTTGTAGTCACAGGCCTTCCATTTATTTCTTCTGATTTTTTAAAAACAGACTTAGGGTAAAGATGTAATTTTCCCTAAGAGACGGTTCATTTTAGTTGTGAAAGAGAAATCAGCATCTTTTAGAACAGAGGCTAGATACCACGTTTGTTTGAGTACCTGCTATTCATAGGCATTTGATAAGTACTGTTATACATGGTATCGTACTGTGATAGTGGTAAAAGATTCGTGTTTAGGGGTTAAGACTGTCCTGTTCTTTGTTTCTTATAAGCCAGAGGGCACATGTGCTTGTAAAAGAGTCAGAGAGAGGGAGCTAGTGGAGAAAGCATCTCACGATGGGGCATGCTCACAGCACAATAGCCTCTCCTTCATTTCTCCTTCCTGTTAAAATTTTGAGCATGCATACACACACATGTGTCTGGTGTATTTCTTAAACCACTGGTTCTGGGATTCAGACTGTGTGGTTGACCATGTGGGACCTGGTTCCCTTAACCTCTAGGAACCAAGACTGGTTCAAGACTGCTCTATCCTTTTTTAAGAGAGAATTTTGCTACAGGGCATGTGCACTCTCTAGAGAGACAGATAGAGAGACAGAAAGTGAGAAAGCACCCCTCACTGGGGGATGGCCATGCCACAATCCCTTCCCCTTCATTCTCCTCTTGGGATTTTGGGCACGCAAGCACATGCACCTGGTGTGTTTCAAGCCACCGGGTCCAGTACTTGAACTGCGGTCAACAACATGACAGTCCAGCAATGTAACCATTATGCCATCTGCTGGTCTCCAAAACTGCTCTCTTGAAGAGCAAGGTAAGATTACTGGCCTTTGTTCCATGAAGGCATTGTGAGAACCTAACAACCCACTAGGAAGATTGCCAGTGCTGATTGGCTTGATCCAGCTGTTGTCTTAGGAAGCTATTTCAGAAAGTCAATTTATTCAGCGTCAGTAGACATACCTGCAAAAAAGGAGAGTGGCTTGACTTTTTCTGAAGAGACTGAGTCACGGACATTACTTGTGGTGAGTTGGCTGGCCTTGCCTACTGTCTCTTTCTTTGCAGTATTGCCAACCTGGTCAGCCTTGACTAAGGGCATTAGTATTTCCTGCCTCAATCCTCATCATAAAAAGCGAACTTGGCCTTTTGAATCTTACCTTTTTTAAAGTTTGTTTTTATTCATTTATTTTGATTGCCACAGGGCACATGCACTTACCTGAGAGATGGGGGTGGGGAGAGGGTTGGGTAGCAGAGAGTGAGAAAGCACCCCTCAATGGGGGATGGTTATTGTAACTTCTTGTCTTTCATTTTTCCATCCTGTTGAGATTTGGGGTATGAATGCACACACCCCCTGTGTGTTTTTCAAGACTCTGGGGCCAGGATTCAAACCAGCCATGCAGGATCTGTCTTCCCTTAACTACCAAGTTATAGGGCTGGCCCAAACCTTGGATTCCTTGATCTATTTTTTGTTTGCTACACATAAGTGGAGTGAGGAGAACTTGC
Organism: Tupaia belangeri chinensis; assembly: GCF_000334495.1. Taxonomy (NCBI): domain Eukaryota; kingdom Metazoa; phylum Chordata; class Mammalia; order Scandentia; family Tupaiidae; genus Tupaia; species Tupaia belangeri. The sequence goes on along the minus strand of NW_006159534.1, from coordinate 8,608,570 downwards.
AGGTGCTAACAAGGCAAGAGCCCATTAGAAAAGGAAGGAATGTGTGTAGATGGATTATCACAAAAGACATGGGCTTTTAACCCCTCAGACTTTTAAATTAGAGACTCACGTGGGTGACTGGCACCAAAAGAAATGTCTTACTTTTTCTGAAAAATTCCAAAATGCAATGTCCTCTCTAAATCAGATTACTTGAGAGAGTCTCTCCAAACCAAGGGATGTTATCTACCATAAATATATTCATATCTGTTTTTCCCTCATTGATACAAATAAGCTAGGATAGGATCATCCTTGATGGCACCTCTGCTGGGAACTATTAGAAGCAATTTTGGAGGAATAGTTTAATGATGAACTTTGGATAATAATTAACTTGAGTTCAGAGCAGTGACGCCTTCCATGGTTGAGCTCTTTTCTCAGCAATTGTTGCTTCTTGGTGCTCGTTATGGGATTAAGACAAAGATTTGTGGCCTGAATCTTATCTCTTTCAGTTCTTACCACCAATCTCCCTGGTTCTAATTGATCATAGAATAGTGCAGAGGTACAGAAGAGACACTGTCTGGGGATTTTATTGCCTTCTAATAGACTTTGTGGTTCTGGTGAGTGATGGAAAGGATATTTTTAGGTGGTGTGGGTGATAAAATGTGATCACTGCAGAGAATATGGAAATGTTTTGGATTTGAACCGTTTAGTGACTTAATAAATGTTAAGTCTCCTTGAAAACAGAATCATGGAAAACAAGCAATGCAAGTAATTGACCGTTCCTCCCTACTTCATAGCAAGGATAAGGGGGCATTTGAATGGGTGAGGAGATGCGGATCCTACAGAGTATCAATCTAATTATAAAACAATTGTAAATGATGGAGTGACTCCTCAGTTCCTTAAGAAAATAAATAAATAAAGGCCTTGCTTCTCTTTGCCATTGCAATATAAAAATTTAATTTGCCCTTTTAAAAATTCCTGTAATCTTGTGTCACACTCAATTAACAAAGGTCTTAAGGACATTGGGACTCTAATATAGAATGATGAATTTGATTTTTAGCTTGATTGAAATTGCTGCACTAGAAAGTATTTTGGTTGAAGAATTGTTAGTCTTGCTTCCAGAAAAATATATAGGAAAAATAGCAGCTTTGTGAAGTTAACTGGGTTCTTAGGAGGAATTTTAGGAGTCTTGTTTTGGGTCCTTTCTGGCGATTGACAAGCAGAAGTTTTCTTAAGGAGTCAATGTGCTAAAATGGAAGAAGGCACTGTAATTGGAAAGTCTTAGTGTGAAATCTCAGTTTTGCTACTGATAAATGCCAGTGGGTTAGTGACCTATTTTCACTGTAGTTTCCTTATCTGTGAAATGCTGAATTATATAAAAAAAAGTTTTCTTCATGGTGCTGTTTGATAATGAAATGAAATAGCTTAGGGAAAGTCTGGCATAGAACTTACATGTATTAGGTCCCCAATAATTACCTGTTATTATAATTAATATTTTTATTACCTTAGTATAATTTGCTAAAAACTGTTAAACACCTTGTATATGCCAGGTGGGATAAAAATGTATTGGTGTGTGTGTGTATGTGTGTGTGTTTTGATAAAGAGAAAAAGATGAACATTTCACCACCTCTAGACATAACTTCCCTGCCAGTGTAAAGATGTGGGATGCTTTGATAATGCCATTTTATGATATAATATCTGTCTATATTGCTTAGCTCTCTATGGCAAGAGTCTTCTACTTGTTATTAAACTCATTGAAGTCTTGTCTTAATGTATCTTTGAAATCCACACAGCTCTTTGGATATTATGTAAACTAAAGTTTTTGAATCCAGGAATTTCAGAGGTCAAAGGGAAATCAGAATTTACCATTCATTCTGCAGATTGTGAAATTTAGGATCTGGGAAGTAGCACAGTATGTGTTAGTTCACAAAATTCAAGTCTGTCTTTTATGGTCTTTCTCTACATAAAGGCAGTACTTTGGTGTGGAGTTCAGTGTCAGGGAGTAATCAGTGTCCTGGCTGCTCTGTGGATGTCCATGGATTACCCAGGATATCTAATCACCCACTATAGCTTGGATGCCTTTTTCCTTAGCTTGGAGCCCAAGAATGATAAGATGGGGAACTTAGTCTGATCTATTCTGGTTGTAGTTCTGCTCTTATTTGATCTCAAAAGGAAGCTCTGTGCTGATGAAGATCCAGGGTTTCATGTTTTATGGCAATTCTGCACAATTGAACTTCCTATCAAGATGGAAAGTGTTCTGTATATGCAGTGTCCAGTAGAGTAGCCACTAGCCACATGGGATCATTGAACACTTTTGTAACACAGCTGTTACTGAGGGCCTGAATTTTATATTGCAGTTAATTTTAATTAGTTAACATTTACATGTAAATAGTGGCTAGTGGCTAATGATTTTTGGATTGGATAGCACAGTCATATGGAAAAAGGATAGTGGAAAAATAGCATCAAATCCAAAGTAAGGGAAGACCAGATGGTGGACAGTGGTAAAACTCTGCACTCTGATGCTGACCCAAATAGGAAGGTTTTGGGTTGGCATCCGAAGCATGCAGGGCATGCCTGTGATCTAGGGCCAGCTGAAGCTGGGGGTGGATCCTGGCCTCAAGACCCAGCTGTGGGTGCCTTCTCTCTCTTGCTTATGGAAGAGATTAAAAAACAAAACAAAGCATAAAAACAACCCACAAAACAACAAAAAGCAAAAATTGAAGCAAAAATTTCAAGAGAAGAGATTAAAGAATATACTATTCTTAGCTTCTTGGCCTATAGTGCTTAAAACAAAGTTGAGATCAATAAATGACTTTTAAGAATCTAGTGAAAGTCTTAAAGGAAGATCATGGCTTGGTAAGGGAATCATAAACATGATAAACAATATCAGCTCTCTACTCAAGTTATGATTTTTTATTTTTCTTTTTCGGCCAGGGGGAGCAGAAATGCTTAATGGTTTAAAGTAAGTGGCCCTTCTAAGGTCAGATAACAAGGACTATTTTTCAGGAAGAAAAAGCCTGTATATAATATGAATATACATACAATGCAGGGAGCTTATAGGACTTCAGATGATTTGCTGATGTTGAAAGTATTTCAGTTTATCTCGATCTTATAACAGCTCAGAGATGCATCATAGCCGTTCCAATTCTTGACTAGATTGAGATAAAACCAGAAGCTTTAGTGTAAAAGGAATTTAAAATGGTTGAAATATTTTGAGAATTAAAAGTTGGGGTATAAAAGAATCCTTTTTTTGGGTTTGTGTTCTTTTAAGCTTTGTTCTTTTTTTATGTCACAGATTTTTGTCCCCCCCCCCCAACAGAGTCCCTTGTCATGATCCTCCTGCTTTGCCTTCCAGCTGGGACAACAGGTGTATGCCACCACACCTGATCCTTTTCTTAGATAGGATCTTGCTATGTTGCCCAGGCTGGCCTCCTGAGTTGCTGGTATTACATGCCCACACTACTGTGTCTGCTTTTTACGTTGGACTGAGAATCAAATCTGGATGTCCTATGGGTCCCAGTGGGGAGATCACAGCATATCAGTAGCATGTGCTCCCATGGCTGTGCCTGTCTCAGAATTTTAAAGGTAGGCAGGTAATGGTTCCTACAGAGGTATTAGAGATGGGAGGTCTGAAGACTCCGTGTCATATGGCTGGAGATATACAAAAAATCTTGACCCTAACCCTAACTAACCATGTTGGCTTGGGCAACTTCTTAAAAAAAAGTTTTTCAGTTTATTTCTTGAGAAAGAAAGAAAGAAACAGGACCCTCTACAAGGTCTCACACCATGATCCCTCCCCTCAGCCTTTCCTAGTCAGCCAGGATCCCTGGTGTGTGCGGATTGACACAGAAACTGCATCCTGATCCCCCATATGGCCTCTGACATTGCAGAGTATTGTGCTCCTGCTGTGCCATCCCAGTTGGGTCACATTTGTTAACTTCTCTTGGTTTCCTTGAAAGAACAAACTTTGCTTCCTCATGAGTCTTTTCTGCTGCTCGCCAAGTGTCCCTTGTAGGCCATTTAGAAATTCAATGGCATGATTTTCCCTGTTTGGTCATTGCTGGAAAGTGTCAAGAAAAATAGGAGTCTACATGACCTTTGTGGCCAGAGTTCTCCATGTCAGCTGTGCTGGTTCAGTAGAATTTTTTTTTTTCTCTAGAATAGAAATTTATGGGACTGTTTCACCCATTATACTTAAAGAGGATATATGCCAAAGGAGTTTGAAGAAAATAAAGTACCAGTTTAAAGAGAACCCATTATTACTAATACTATGAACACAATAATTTCATCGATATTTCTCTTTCAGCCTTTCTAGGTACATTTCCTTTGGATATCAATGGCATTTGTCATTTGTATTAAAGAGTGTACATAATATTTTGCTTTTAGATTTTTGGTTTATTGTAACTGAGTGCTTACCATGTGTCAGGCCCTTACATATGTGACCTATTTTCCTTAAAAGAAGATTGCATGGTGGTTATTAGTATCCAGTTTTTCTAATACGAAAGCCGAAAGCAAACATATGCAGACTGAGTGACTGCTCAGAGTCACTCAGGGATGAGTGACAGAGCTGATGAACTCTGTGAAGGTGGAAACACTTATTTTTCACTGCTTTGCCTCAGCACGTAGAACAACGGCACAAGGCAGACGTCCACAAATGAATGAATGAAAGAAAAATGAATGAATGCATCCTACGAAGTCTCTGTTCATGCTTCTTCACTGTATTTTTGTCTAGATCAATTAGGGAATGGGCAGGATACACAAAATTCCATTCCACTTAGCACATACGTATTCAGCCTTGGTTACGTATCAAGACGCTACGTGTGTGATGGGCGTGAGGATGGAGACAGTCTGAACCATCGCTGAACTCAGTTTTAAGGTGGTGAAGACAAATGTTGAACAACTTGCCATAGGGTGATTGATATCATGAAAAAGGAAGACTGATAGGAAAATGTATTTATATTTGGTTATCTGGTTTCTAAAATAAGTATTACGTTGATGTCTGTTTTTCTGTTGCGATAACTGAATACTGCAGAGTAGGTAATTATAAGAAATAAAGGCTTTTCAGCTCATGATTTTGGAGGTCCAAGGGCAAAAAGCCACATCTGGTGAAGGTTTTCTTGCTGACGAGGACTCTGCTGAGTCTGGAGGCGGTGTACAGCATCATGTGATGAGAGAGCAAGGCCCAGTGTCAGCTGTGGTCTCTTCCTTTTCTTACAAAGCCACCAGTATTCAATCATTGGGGCCCCACCCTCTAATCCTAATTCTCTTCTAAAGGCCCCACCTTTAAATACCATAGTTTCTTTAAGTGTCCATCCTCTTACTACCATCACAATAGAAATGAAATTTCAGCACATGAATTTTGGGGCTCACATTCAAACAGTAGCAATTTCTGCTTTCTATTTGCAGTTCTGAGTGCCTTGCACAGTGACCGGGGTCTGAGAGCCTCTGACACTTAGTAAGTGTTAAGTAAATTAAACTAAGTTAATATTGAAAATCCTCAGGGCTTTACAGAGACATATGAAGCAAAGTTGTTGAATTTATTCCTTAGAAAATCAAATCCCCTCCCCCCACTCAGGATTTCAGTCAGGTGTTCCTGATTCTGGCAACTCAGGAATAATAAGACTGTCTAAATTAGCTAGCAATAAAGGAGAAAGATACTGTTAAAATTTTAAAACTACTTACAAAGCTTAAAGTTTACAGTTAGACTGCCTGAGTTTAAAAGGCACTTTTTATGAGTCAAATTCTTTCTCTCTTTGAGTCTCAGTTTCTCATCTGTAAAATGGGAGTAAGTATAATGTGCTACTTTTAGAATTACATTAATAGTACATGTAAAACTTGCAGGTTGGAATACTTCAATATATATCATCTATTAATTATCAATGCCCAGAAAAAAGGACCAGGATATCCCTATAAATTGCAGAAATTATCCTATCTGGGGGCCAGAAGATGGCATAGTAGTTACATCGTTGGACTCCCATATAGCTGCCTGATTTGAATCCCGGACCTGGTGGCTTGATACAAGCCAGGCATGTGTGCATGCATGTCCAAGATGCTGGGAGAATGGAAGAGAAGGGATTGTGGAGTGGCCATCACCCCTGGGGGTGATTTCTCAGTTTCCCTCTCACTATCTCTGTCCTCTCTCTCTCTCTCTGGTGAGCACATGTGCCCTCAGGCAAAAACCTCTAAAAAAAACCCCCCAAAATACAAAAAACAAACAAACAAAACAAAACCAGACAAAAAGCAGGGATCTCCAACCCAGAACAGTACCTGTCTGTGGCCTGTTAGGAACGGGACACACAGCAGGTCAGTGGCAGGTCAGCGAGTAAAGGTTCATCCGTATTCATGGCCACTCTTCATAACTGGTCCCTGGTGCCTGCTGCTTTAATCATCTTCCTTCCTTCCTTCCTTCCTTCCTTCCTAGAATTATTTTGACTTCATTTATTTATTTTAATTTGACTAGGGAGGGACAGAATGAGAATGAGAGCACGCGCACGAGAGAGAAAGTGAGAAAGTAAGCCTTCAGGTCCAGGACTCAAACTGCAGTTGGCCATGTAGAAGTCCAGCACCCTTAACCACCATGCCACCTGCCAGCCCTACCATTTTCTATCTTACACATATTTTAGAATTTGCTTTTCTTCATTGACTCTTACTATTTTTTTAAAAGCTGTTTTGTGTGGCAGATGTATGGTAAGTAATACTTAAAAATTTTTATTATGGCACAGTACAAACAAATACAAGAGTAAAGAAAATAATATAAAAAAAGTCTCCTCACATAGTGTCAACAATTATTAACTATGAGTAAATATTGTTTCATTTATGTTTCACCACTTCTGCTTTCCCCAGTTGATTATTTTGAAACCAATTCCAGAAAATATTTCATTTATTGTATGAATTCTTTAGTGTATATATGTCAAGTATTTTCAAAGAAGATAAAGGTAAATAAAAAAGTAAATACTCTATTATCTGTCTTGGGTCCCTGAATAATGACACATCTTACTTTATGAAGTTTTAATTATTTTTCATATTTACACAATTGAGTCTGTTTTTTTTTTCTTAATGCAGATTGGATTATTTTCAGTTAGTAAGATTTTTTGGCCTGTGTGATCACTTAAATTGCTTTTTTTTTTTTAAGAATTATTTTGTTTACCTTTATTTATTATTATTTTCCAATTTGACCAGAGAGAGGCAGAGAGAGAAAGTGAGAAAGCAAGTCACCAGGTCTGAAACTTGAACCACAGTCTGCCATGTGGGAGTCCAGAACCTTTAACCACTATGCCACCTGCCAGCCCCTGATCACTTACATTAATATCTAACTAACAATCTGATATTTTTATTTGAATTTCTGAACTAACTTTTCAATCACAGGTCATTAAAATCTCCGTTACTTTAAAAATTGTTTTACATTTACTCATTAGCTCAGTATCCACTGAGGGATGATGGACTCTCAGTCATAGGCTGATTTGTAGTTTCATTAACAATTGAAATAATTTCATGGACATTTTAACACTTCTTGGAACACCCCAATTGACCTTATTCGAGTAACTAATGTTACCCTCATTTACTGAGATCTCTTTTATTGCCATTGAGCATTAAAACAACGTTGGTTGAATCTCCCAATAGGGATAATATTTCTATCTGCAGGTGTGCTGATGGGACTAAAATATTCCTATTCCTATTTCTGTGGTGAATTGTGATGCTCACGTTTCCCCATAGGACTGCTGTTTCTAACTGATGAATATGAAGGCAGAATAAGACTTAAAAGTATCTACTTGTACCAGACTGTATAGATTCGAATCCAGGCTGAGTTACTGACCAGCTGTATGAATGATCCACTCCAAGGTTCACTTTCTTTATCTGCAAATTGGGGTAATAATAACAACTGTCTCATAGAGTGGCTATGGTGATTAAATAAGCAAAGGGATTTGGCATAGTGCCCCACATAAAACAAACACAAAGGTAGCCATTGTTATTGGTTTAGCTGTTTCCCTTCCTTCCTTCCTTGAATCCTTTCCTTCCTGCTTGCTTGCTTCTTTTCCTGTTTTTCCTCCTTCTCTTCCTCTTTCTCCCCTCTCCCTGCTTCCCCGTCTTCCTTTTCCTCTTCAAGATCCTACTCCATCATTTTCTATCCTAATAGTTTAAGGAAAAAGTAACATGAAAGACTGTGCAGTTTTTATGTTGAACATTTTTATTTTAGCAAATAGCCGACAAATTAGTTATCCAGTTTATAAAGTATTTTCACATTGATAATCTCATTTTTTCTATGAGAGCCTGTAAACTTGTTATTAATTATTTCTGTTTTACCGACAACCTTCATGGATGTTAAATGACTTGTTTATAATATGTCTAGTAACTTATAGACCTGGGATTCGAACTGATTCAAGATAATATTGAGCATATCACTTTCTCTCTAAGTCTCAGTATAAAATGGGGATAATAATTCTTACTTCAGAATGATGTTGTAAAGATTAAATCTGACCATGTAATAAATCGAACTCTTGATCTACCATTTAATGAATGTGTAACCTCAGAGGAATGTCTCTATGGTAGTGATGAAGTTTACTAAAAAAAATTAAGGGAACCAGCAGTTAGCGTAATGGCTATGTCGCTGGACTCCCATGTAGTCGACCGCAGTTCGTGTCCCGGACCCGGTGGCTTAAAACTCACGCCGGGCGCGTGTGCGTGCGTGCCCAAGATTTCTCGCTTTCTGTCTCTATGTCTCTCTCTGTCTGTCTGGCGAGCGCATGCGCCCTACAGTGAAAATCTCTCAAAAAAAAAAATTAAGATATACAAAAATTGAAAAATAAATTCAGTTTTATTTATTTTAAAACGATGGGATAACTATTAATACTTTTTGGGTGCTGAGTTGGAGAAGCCAACTCACATCTCTTAAAACATCTTGTAAATGCTTTAAGGGATATCCTTCACTCTCAAAGTTGTTTATTTGTTATTGTATTTCTTTGACTTTGTTTAATCTTCTCATCCTTTTATTCTCAGTGCATTTAAGTTTGGAGTATATTAGTGACTATAAAGCATTTACTCTATGTAGAAGATAAGCAGAAAGATGTATTTGATTATGCAGAAAAGTTATTATTCATTTAGATTAGTATAGAAACAGTTTCACTGGATCTCTCCTTTCATCTCAAATCATGGTTTTGTGAAGTTATTTATTCTTTTTATAATATTTCTTTTAACTGATTTGAAGTGCCTTGATAATAAGTTTTAGTTCAGATCATGAGCATAGCAATTTTAATGACTTCAATCAAAAGCAGCTTATGTATTGGAAATGGTTCTAACTCTCCTCTTTAACTAGCATTATCTATCAATACAACCTTATAACTTGTGTGATATTCCTACTCTGAGAGTTTATTAGACACTAATTTATTTTCTCTATATTGATTTGCTTGATTGAAATTTCAGTGCCACTTTATCAAACTGTGGTACACCTCTGTCTTCACTATTTCTTTCCCTCCTCTTCTAAAGTAATAACACTCTCCATTTTCATGTAGACACATGGCCACTAGAAGAGGTTTTTCTGTTTCCCAAGAAACTAAGCATGGCGATATGCTACAGTCCAGCCAAAGGGATATAAACAGATGGGATTTAATTTGTAGAAAGTGCTTTTAAAACTTTTTTTAAGATTTGGGCCAGCAGTTAGCATAATGGCTATATGGCTGGACTTCCACGTAGTCGACCGCAGTTCGTGTCCCAGACCCGGTGGCTTAAAACTCATGCTGGGCGCGTGTGCATGTGTGCCCAAGATCCCGAGAGGAGAACAGAGGAGAAGGGATTGTGGCGTGGCCATCCCCCCTGGGGGGTGATTTCTCACTTTCTGTCTCTCTGTCTCTCTCTGTCTGTCTGGCGAGCGCATGCGCCCTATAGCATATCCTCTCCAAAAAAAATTTTTTTTTAAAGATATTTTTGCTATAGGGTATGTGTGCTCATTGGAGAGACAGAGAGAGACAGAGAGACAAAAAGTGAGAAATCACACCCCTGGGGAGATGGCCATGCCACAATCCCTTCTTTTCCAGTCTCCTCTCAGGATTTTGGGCATGCATGCACATGCACCCAGCATGAGTTTTGTAAGCCACTGGGTCTGGGACTCCAACTGTGGTTGACCATGTAGGAGTCTAATGACATAACCATTGCACAATCTCTGGTCCCAAGAAAGTACTCCTTATCTTATTTTATTTTTTTAGAGGTTTTTGGTATAGGGCATATGTGCTCGCCAGAAAGACAGAGAGAGACAGAGAGACAGAAAGCGAGAAATCATCCCCCAGGGGGGATGGCCACTCTGCAGTCCCTTCTCCTTTATTCTTCTCTCGGGATCTTGGGCACACATGCACACATAACTGGCATGAGTTTAAGCCTCTGGGTCCGGGACTCGAATCGTGATCGACTACTTGGGAGGCCAGTGATGTAGCCATTACACTATCTGCTGGTTCCTAAGAAAGTACTCTTAAAGAAAGGGCATATAAGGGCCAGCAGGTGGCATGGTGGTTAAGGCACTAGATTCCCACATGGGTGACCATGGTTCGAATCCCAGACCTACTGACTTGAAAATCATGCCAGGTGTGCGTGTATGTATGCCCCAAATCCTGAGATAAGAAGGATTTTACATGAGAAAGAGGAAGCATCCCCATGAGGAGTGGTCACACAGAAACACTATCTCCTCCATTTCTCCTTCCTTTCCAGATTTTTGACATTCATGCACATGTACCGAGCAGGTTTTTCAAGCCATCGGTGCAGAGATTTAAACACATGATCAATCATGAGGGATGGAGCTGCCTTAACCACCAGTTCATGCATTTGGCCCTAAATCCCTATTTGTCTATACGGAAACTGAAACATAGAAAGGTTGTTGTTTGTTCATGTCAAAGAATAAATGTAAATAAAAATCTTCTGATTTATTTTATTGTTGATTCGGTATGCTAGAGGTAAGACGAAAAGCATTTCAGAATTGTTCAACTTATTTCTTTACCCTAGAAATTGGTTCCTTACAGCTTCTGTAGCTGAAGATGTTCTTGAAATGCCTTTTTTGTTTGGAAATTTTAGCTGTTTTAAAAATAGAATTATTTTATGTACTAAAGTGAAAGTTACTTAAAATTGCAGAGTTAGGCCAGTACTGCATGTATTTATTTGAACATGATATTTGGCATATTTAAACACTGTTTTATGTTTAGAAGCACTTTGTTGTGTATATTTATGAAAAGTCATATAAATTGCTCCCCTTGGTACTCTCTTTGATGGAAAAATGTCTGTTGTTTACCATGGAGATGAGGTGCTCAGATTCCTTTTAACAAAGAGAGTCCAGTAGGTCCATTAATTTGTGGTGCTTCAGTATGTGTGTGTGTGTGTGTGTGTGTGCGTGTGTGCGAGTGTGTGTGCATACTTTGAAACCAACACAACAAAGCAAAATATGGGCATTTGTACTATAGTGTAATACATGTGTTCCTTTATAAATGACCAGATTCTGAAAAATCACACGCTAAAAATAACTGGCATTTTGAGGGAAATAGAATTGGAATTACTTAAAATATTTTAACCACTCAACACATTTAGCGTTCTAAGTGAGCACTAGCTTTGAGTTATCAAAACAATAGCGATCTTACTAAAAATACTCACACAGCTATAATAACATGTTAACTTCCCTATAAATAAATAACACAATAAATACAAGGTGTTACCTTAAAGAGGAGGTGGCCTGAGGGGGGGGACATAGGAAGTACTGAGTCTTCTGTGTTACGGAAACCAGGTCAGGCATCAACACCAGAATTTGGAAGTGGAGGGTTGGTGATAGGCTTAGCATGAGATGGTTCTGGCTACGTCTGTGGTGTTTGCTTGTTGGTTTTGTACTCATGTGCAATATACACTTTTGAAGTTGATTTAGAAGCACTTTGTTGTGTATATTTATGAAAAGTCATATAAATTGCTCCCCTTGGTACTCTCTTTGATGGAAAAATGTCTGTTGTTTACCATGGAGATGAGGTGCTCAGATTCCTTTTAACAAAGAGAGTCCAGTAGGTCCATTAATTTGTGGTGCTTCAGTATGTGTGTGTGTGTGTGTGTGTGTGCGTGTGTGTGTGAGCGTGTATGCATACTTTGAAACCAACACAACAAAGCAAAATATGGGCATTTGTACTATAGTGTAATACATGTGTTCCTTTATAAATGACCAGATTCTGAAAAATCACACGCTAAAAATAACTGGCATTTTGAGGGAAATAGAATTGGAATTACTTAAAACATTTTAACCACTCAACACATTTAGCGTTCTAAGTGAGCACTAGCTTTGAGTTATCAAAACAATAGCGATCTTACTAAAAATACTCACACAGCTATAATAACATGTTAACTTCCCTATAAATAAATAACACAATAAATACAAGGTGTTACCTTAAAGAGGAGGTGGCCTGAGGGGGGGGACATAGGAAGTACTGAGTCTTCTGTGTTACGGAAACCAGGTCAGGCATCAACACCAGAATTTGGAAGTGGAGGGTTGGTGATAGGCTTAGCATGAGATGGTTCTGGCTACGTCTGTGGTGTTTGCTTGTTGGTTTTGTACTCATGTGCAATATACACTTTTGAAGTTGAACATTTAGCCGGATTGAGCCCACAGGAAGAGTGTGACATGAACAGGCAGCATGTCCTGTGCTGTCTTCCTCCTTGGCTTACTTGTCCACCTGGGCATGTGTACTTCAGTTCGGCTGCTGTGTTGTGGCACAGTCTATAATGTGTGTTAAGAAAGTTGTGCAGAAATCAGTCAGGCTTCTGTGTTGGACCGTCCCTATTTACCACTTGTGTATTGGCTAATTCTTCTTACAGCAATATACTCTGTAAAAAGCACTGTCCACTAAACTTTCTTTCATTAAACTTGGAAGGCCTGTGGAATAAGGGCAAGAAACAACATGAGTACGTTTGAAATAAGAATGGAATGGGACGTATTAACTAATTCAGTCCTTAATCCAGCTGTGGGTGTAGGTGGAAGTGACGTTATTCGATATTACAGATAAGGAAATGAGGGTTTGGAGAAAGTTTAAAGTGACTTTTCTTGGGTTAGTCAATGAGTAAAAACTGAAATTGGAGTTTTAAAATTTCTCTTCTGGTGCCCTTTACCCTACCCACACCACTGGGAAAAAAAAGTAATTTCCTTTAGTTGTTTATTAATTCAGATGTCCTGCAAACAAGATCCACCCACATCTAAGAGTTAGAATGAATGAGACACATCAGAGGTACTCAAACATGTGGGTTAAATAAGAGAGAGACAAATAAGTGAAAAGGCAAAATTAACTCCCTGGCTCTCTGACCTTAGGATTTATCTTCTTGTATTCCTTTCTAATCCGCACATCTGAGCCTGTGCGTGGGCCTTTGTTACTCTCCTTGTGTTCACTAAGTTCAATGGGGAAATACAATTGTGGTGTCATCATGTGAAAAATAAAAGATGAAATAAGGAAAAGATACATGAACAATAAAGCAGAGAATGATGGGGAAGTGGAGGTGAAAGTTCTGAGAACCCATCAAAGACCAAGTTTTATTGTATTTTCATAATGGTCCAATGAGGTATCATTTTCACATTCTACAGAAGGGAAAAATGAGGCCAGAGAGTAAAATACTTTGTTCAGCATCACACAGATCAAACATAGTGGTTATCAGGATTTGAAATCCAGTCTGGCTAATTCCACCTCTGGTTTTTTTCTAAACTACACACATACCCAGCTGCTTCCCTCCAGGGTTGGAATATGGAATCTGATGCTCATGGATTTAAGGTCGTGGGATGTTCTGTGGCTCTGTGAACTTCAGGGAGTCTTTAAAGTTCTCAGCCTATTTTTCTTCATTAATAGAGGTGCTATTTCAGAGGATTATTTAGACAGTTACTTGGGATAACTCATATGGAAGTACTTTGTTAATGTCAGAACACTGTGCAAGCAATAGGCATTTTATTTTCTCTCCATAAAACTTCCAGCCCTTTACATTAAAAAAATTACACATAGAATTATTTTTGAGATTATAGAACAAATAGTTTATATAGTTCTAAGAATAATAGAAGAGTTTCTGGGATGAAGCAAAGATGTTTGATTCCAAAGCAAAAAGCATCTGCATGTTAAGAAAACCGAAGGAGGAACCACTGATTACAGCTACAGACACTGTAGAAATTTAACCACAAAACCAAACAGGTGGCCTATCATTCAGTCCTGTCTAGGAGCTGCAGAAGCAATAATATTCTTGTCTAGATTCCTATATTTAGGGACCATCCTTCTCTTAGCTCCCACTTCCCTCCCCTTCTTTCACATTCTATGACTGAAATTTTGAAGTGATTGAGAATGTGTGGTGGAATCACGCTCTGCAATTACATTTTGCAGGATGGAGCTAGTCATATAGTTAGAGCAGTGGAGCTCAGGAAGGCTTAGTGCTCAATGATGTTTCATGATGTGTTTAAGAAGCTGGACACTTTGGAGGCTTTACGGTGACCCACCGGTAAAATCCAGTTCTCTGCAAGGCTGACCTGCATTGGAATTGTGTCTGGAATTCTGTCTGGTGACATGCATGGACGCATGCATGCTGGACGCATGCATACCCATGGTCCAGAATTGGATCAAGTCGGCCATGGATTGTATCATGACACCGTATTGAGGATATTATCTCTTTTTCTCATTCATGGAAACCATAAATATACTTTCAAGAAAATAAATTGGCTACTCTGTATTAGCGTTTTCTTCCTTAGTTCTACCAGTACAAATGGCTTAGAGCTAATCTGATATGCCTTCAAAATATTTCAGCCACATTGCTTGCTAAATTTAGTACATATTTAACAGATTAAAGAATGTATGGAGGAAGAAAAGATTAGAATTGTGGTAAAAGTTTTTTAGAACAGATTCAATGTATTTGTTGACTGATATTTTATTAACAAGTAGTTCCACAAACCCAGACAAAAATGAAACCTTTTCAGTTTGCTGTATAATTTGTTCAAGTTGAATTTGCTCCAGTTTCAGGAGCATTTGGCATTCCATGTAAACCCATACTAAGTGGAAATTACCGAAGTGCCTACTCTTGACTTTGCTTCTTATTACTAATGAGTTGACTTGGATAATTTATTGGGTCTTCCTAGCTTAGTAAGATGCACATGTGTCTGTGTTTGTGGAAGGAATATAGTTTCTGTAAAGGTTATTTCCTTGCAGTGCTAAGTTTTCAAGATACGATTTAGGATACTAGACTATCTTCCATGGTTTGCCAGTAATGTGAGAGAGATAACGTCTACCTAAAGTATAGACTTCCCCTACAACTGGGATTAGTTCGTTCGTTCGTTCTTTCTTTCTTTCTTTCTTTCTTTCTTTCTTTCTTTCTTTCTTTCT
>NW_006159534.1:8575364-8593166 GCF_000334495.1 Tupaia belangeri chinensis | reverse complement strand
CAATCCCTTCTCCTTCATTCTCTTCTCGGGATCTTGGGCATGCACACACACGCGCCCAGCATGAGTTTAAGCCACCAGGTCTGGACTCAAGCCACTGTTGGCTACATGGGAGTTCAGCGACATAGCCATTATTGCTAACTGCTAGTCCCAGTCTGTAGTTTCTTACTGTGCTCTTTTAATTTTATTAGTTTAGTCTTATTTATTAATGTGGAGATTGGAATAATCAATGTGCAGGAAATTAATTGCCTCATGGATATTATTTTTGATTGTTTAGAACATTAAACTGGCAGAACCCAGAGACCCTGCCTGCTGATTGTTAATGACTCCTAATATGTCATAATTTAATAATGCTTGTGGAAACAAATGTTTGCTTTATTTTATATTTGTGTATATTAAAAAGTCTGCCTAATGCAAATAATGATTTTTTGAAGTGATTCTATAACTAGAACTACTAATAGAGCCTTCTGCCAAGAAATGTCCTTTTTATTATTGTCATTATAATTTCTAATTTACATATAATAGTTATACATATTTATGGAGTACAGAGTGGTTTTCCAAAACATGTATACACTGTGTAATGATCAAAGACAGTAAACATATCCACCATTTCAAATATTTATCATTCTGCGTTATTCACATTCAAAATCTACTCTCCTATTTTTTTTGTGTGTGTTTGGACAAGTTTTTATTTTTGCTATAGTGTGTGTGTGCTCGCCAGAAAGACAAAGAGACAGACAGAGAGAGAAATCACCGCCCAGGGGGGATGGCCACGCCTCAGTCCCTTCTCCTCCATTCTCCTCTCGGGGTCCTGGGCACGCATGCACATGCACCCGGCGTGAGTTTAAGCCACCAGGTCTGGGACTCGAACCACAGCTGGCTCCATGGGAGTTCAGCAACATAGCCATTATGCTAATTGCTGGTCCCTATTTTGAAGTATACATTGAATTGTAATCAGTTATCATTCCTGTACTGTGCTTTGTACTCCAGATCTCATTTCCCTTAGCTGCTTGTCCTCTTGTATCTGTTAAGTGAGTTCTTCCCATTCCTCTCTCACCCTTCTTCCCTTTCCAACTTTTGGTATCCAGCGTTACACTGTCCACGTCTACACAATTGCATCTTTTTTTTAAAAGACCGACATAAATATTTTTATTTAAAAAAAATCACTGTTTTCTGAAATAAAAAAATATTAATACAGAGACACTGGTTTACATATTTATAAGTCCCTTTAATGGCTAGTGTAATAGAAAAGAGCTGCATTTTCATATATGCTTTGGTATTCGCTTTATCATTACATGTTGTTTCTGTTAATGGAGATAGAAAATCTGGCCTCACACTGGTATTTAGTTAGTAAAGAGAGGACCTCCTAGACTCCTTGAAAGGATCGCAAGAACCCTCAAGAGTCTTGAGACCATGTTTGAGAATTGCTTCTTCAGAGTTTACTTGAACATATTTATTTACAACAAACTATAATTATGTGCAGTGGAGATTCTGATATGAACTTCCTGTTCTTTAATAAAAAGCCAGAAGGTTCTCGGGCAGGTATGACTGAGAAAATGGCCTGTTTTTGACCAGTAACAGCCTCTTTTTTCTTGTTTTTTTTTTTTTTTTTTTTTTTTTTTTGGGAGAGGTTTTTGCTATAGGGCGCGTGCACTCGCCAGACAGACAGAGAGAGACAGAGAGACAGAAAGCGAGAAATCACACCCCAGGGGGGATGGTCACGCTGCAGTCCCTTCTCCTCCATTCTCCTCTCGGGATCTTGGGCACGCATGCACACGCGCCCGGCGTGAGTTTTAAGCCACCGGGTTCGGGACGCGAACCGCGGTCGACTATGTGGGAGTCCAGCGACATAGCCATTACGCTAACTGCTGGTCCCAAACAGCATCTTTTTTCTTGTTGAATTTAAGGTGTATTGATTGTTCTCAGTGGATCCTGTGCCAGTCCCTTGTATATTAACTTCTTTCTATTAATATTCTATCATTCTTACCGATGGCAGAGAGATTTCTTTGTTTCTATGTGTAATTACCCAAGGTTCACACAAAGAACAGAACTTTACTCAGTGAAATTTTTGTTGGTATTTTTTATTGTGATTTTTTTTTTTTGAGAGTTTTTTTGCTATAGGGTGCGTGTGCTTGCCAGAAAGAGAGTCAGAAAGACAGAAAGTGAGAAATCACCCTTCCCCCGCCCCATAGGGGATGGCCATACCACAATCCCTTCTCCTCTATTCTCTTCTCGGGATCTTGGGCACACACGTACATGTGCCTAGTGTGAATTTAAGCCATCAGGTCCAGAACTTGAACCTTGATCCACTACATGGGAGTCCAGCAACATAGTCATTACACTAACTGCTGGTCCCAACTCATTGAAATTCTGTAGGAAGGTTTGATTTCCTTCAATACTCTGAAAGTAAGTTATTTATTTATATAGTTATTCATTTATTATCTTTTAGCTCCCACTGACTGAGAATATACGGTGTTTGTCCTTCAGTGCCTGACTTACTTCACTAGCATTATGTCTTCCAGGTTCATACATGTTGCCTTATATGGCTGAAATTCATCTTTTTTTTTTTTTATGGCCGACTCATATTTCATTTTGTATGTGTGTCACATTTTATTTACTTATTAACCAATTGTGGGCACTTAGATTGACTGCAGATCTTAGTTATTATGAATAATGCTGTACTAAATATATGAGTCCATATATATCCTCTTACCACACTAATTTATCCTCCTTGGGTATTAAGTCAGTACTGAGATTCCTGGATCAGAAGGTAGTTCTATTTTTAGTTTCCTGAGAAATGTTTATGGTGTTTTACACAATAGCAGTATAATACCCTAATAGTGTATGAAATTCCCACTTCTCCATAACCATACCAGCACTTATTATTCTTTACTTTGTTTTGTTTGTTTAGGAATAGCGATTCTCACTGGGTAAAGTGATATGCTTGTAGTTTTGATTTGTGTTTTTCTGATGATTAGTGATGTTGAGATTTTTTTGTTCTTGTTCCTTTTTGTGTCTTCTCTTGAGAATTGTCTGATCAGACCAATTGCCCATTTCTAATTGCACTGTTAGGAGTTTTGTTTTTTTGCTGATAAGGTGCTCAAGTTTTTAGATATGTTGCTTATTAATTCCTTATCAGATGGGTGGCTCGTGAATATTTTCCCCATTCTTTTTCACCTTTGCGATACAGAAGGTTTTTAGTTTGATGTAAGCCCATTTATTTATTTTTGCTGTTGTTGCCTGTGCTTTTGCAATATTATTTTTAAAATCTTTACCAATGTCCTGAAGTGTTTATGTTGTGTTTTGTTTTAGCAATTCCATAATTTCGGGTTTTACATCCCTTCTGAGTTAATTTTTGTATATCGTAAAAGATTGGGTCTAGTTTTATTTCTCTCGATATAGATATTCAGTTTTCTCAGTACCATTTATCAAAGAGCCTGCCCTTTATCCATGGAATGTTTTGGGACCTTTGTCAAAAATCAGCTGGATGGGGGACCAGCAGTTGGTGTAATGGCTTTCTCACTGGACTCCCATGTAGTCAACTGCGGTTTCAGTCCCGGACTCGGTTGCTTAAACTCATTCCGAGTGTGCGTGCGTGCCCAAGATCCCGAGAGGAGAATGGGGGAGAAGGGATTGTGGTGTGGCCATTTCCCCCTGGGGACTGATTTCTCATTTTCTGTCTCTCTGTCTCTCTCTGTCTTTCTGGTGAGCACACATACCCTATAGCAAAAACCTCTCCAAAACAAAAAATAAAAAATCAGTGGGATGAATATTCATGTATTTATTTCTGTGTTCTCCATTCTGTTCCATTGGTCTATGTGCCTGTTACTGTGATAGTATCATGTAGTTTGGATTAGGGAATTGTAATATATTTTGAAGTCAGGTAATGTGATGCTGCAAATACTGTTCTTTTTGTATAAGATTGCTTTAACTATTCAGAATATTTTGTAATTCCATAGAAATTTTATGATTTTTTTTCCTATTTCTGTGAAGAATGTCATTGGCATTTTGATAGGGATTGTCATGAATATGTAGATATCTTTGAGGAGTATCATCACTTTTTAATTTCAAATTTATTTACATTCATTCACTATACATCATTACAGTATACAAAATGAGATTTTCCTTCCCCCAGAATACTCTGTATATTGGCTCAATCAAGGATCTTACCATATGTGTTATTGTCAACAACTAATTTTCCATTTCTTATTTCCTGTATAATTTGCTTCTCTTTTTCCTCCTTGATTCTCTACCTCTCACCCTCTGCCATTTCCCACTCTCCTCCCCCACTCTCTCTGGTATCTACAGTTGCTTTCCATGTCTTCTATTTATTTTTTTCTTCACATTTTATTGATTCACTAAAGATCATAATTAATCTTAATACTTTCAATAGCAAGTGCAGCTGATACATACATATCTATGAACACGTGTCTGACTTTAGGCATAAACCTCAGTGAGCAGAATGAACATACTATAAAACACCTAGCTGAGGCTATATAGCTTACTGTAGTCATTTAATTAGTAGGTATTTTTAATACATATTTTTAATTTCAAGAAAAATAGTTTCAGTTTTAATAGATTAAAATTTAAAAAATGTTAAGAGAAATTTACTAAAGACTTAAAGCCAGGAAAAAGGTTAGGCTTCAGGTCAAACAGTAGTTAGATGAAACCATCAGCAGTTCAAGAGAAAACAAAGTGTGGAAGAAAATCAGTAAAGTTTTAATAAAAAGTCAAAAAATTCTATTTCATAGTTCAGTCTTATGTAATTAATCTCTCTTCCATTGAACTGCAGTGTTACTGTGGTCTGATCTTTCCATTTAAATTCTGGAAGTTAACATTCAATGTTATTATTGATTTTTCTGAACTTGTCCCTACTATTAAGTATGCCATTCTCTTGGTTGTTTTTTGTACTCTTATTTCTATGTGTCCG
Source organism: Tupaia belangeri chinensis (assembly GCF_000334495.1). Taxonomy (NCBI): domain Eukaryota; kingdom Metazoa; phylum Chordata; class Mammalia; order Scandentia; family Tupaiidae; genus Tupaia; species Tupaia belangeri. The sequence continues at coordinate 8,588,239 of NW_006159534.1, read as the reverse complement.
ACTTTAGTTTTCCTGGTATAGCACTCTCTTCAGCACTTTTTTTTTTTTGGAGAGGTTTTTGCTATAGGGCGTGTGTGCTCACCAGACAGACAGAGAGAGACAGAGAGACAGAAAGCGAGAAATCACCCCCCAGGGTGGATGGCCACGCTGCAGTCCCTTCTCCTCCATTCTCCTCTCGGGATCTTGGGCACGCACACACACACGCGCCCAGTGGGAGATTAAGCCACCAGGTCTGGGACTCGAACCGTGGTCGACTGCATGGGAGTCCAGCGACATAGCCATTACGCTAACTGCTGGTCCCTCTTCAGCACTTCTTGAAGGGCTGTTCTGATGTAAATAAATTCTTTCAGGTTTTCTTTATCTCAGAAGAGTATCCTTATTTTAACAATATTGATTCTTGGGACCAGCATAATGGCATAATGATTATGTCACTGGACTCCCACATAGTCTACCACAGTTCAAATCCTGGATCTAGTGACTTAAAACTCATGCCAGGTGCTTGTGCTAGTCTTCCCAAGATCCTGAGAGAGATCTTTCACCTCTTTGTTTAAATTTTCTATAGATTTACTTTTTTTTGGTATCTATTATAGATCAGATTACTTTTTTTCTTTTTTTTTTTTTTCTTAATTTTTAAGGTTTTTGGCATGGGGCATGTGCTTTTACTAGAGAGACAATGAGAGGGAAAATGAGAAACCACCTCCCAAAAGAATGGACATGCCACAATCCCTTTTCCTCCATTTTCCTTCTGGGATTTTGGGCAGGCACATACACATGTCTGGCATGATTTTCAAACCTACAGGTTCAGGACTTAAACTGTGATTAGCCATGTGTGAGCCCAACACCTTAAACACCTTGCCACCAGCTGGCCCAGAATTGCTTTCTTGATTTCTTTTCAGCTATTTCGTTATTGTTGCACAAGAATTTATCAGTTCCAGGAGTTTTTGGTGGGTAATTTAACTTTTTCTAAGTATATAATCATGACATCTACAGACGGACAATTTAACATCCACCTTTTCAATGTGGATGCCCTTTATTTTTCTTGCCTACTTGGCTTTTGTTAGAACTTCCAGTGCAATGTTAAATAGGATTGTGTAAAGTGGACATCATTGTCTTGTTCCTGTTTTTAAAAGAAGAGCTTTCATCTTCTTCCCGTTCAGTATTTAGTTAGTTGTAGACTTGTCACATATGACCTTTATTAGGTTGCCTTTGAAGATATGTACCTTTGATATTAGTTTTTTAAGACTCTTAATCATAAAAGGGGTGTTTGTATTTTATTAGATCCTTTTCAAACATGGATTCCTATGCTTATATAGTTTTCACCTTTCCTTCTGTTGATGAGATGAATCACATTTATTGATCTTTGTATATTGAACCATTTTTGTGTCCAAAAGATAAATCTTTCTTGATCATGGTGTATAATCTTTTTGATATGCTGTTGAATTTGTTTCCTAGTATTTGGCTGAGCATTTTTGCATCTGTGTTGAGTAGAGATATTTATCTGTACTTTTGTTTTTTTGTCATGTCCTTGTCTGTTTTTAGTAACAAGGTAATGGTGGTCTTGTAAAATGAGTTTGGGAGGATTCCCTCCTCTTGGATCTTTTAGAATAGTTTGAGAAGAATTGCTATTTATTCTTTTTTTTGAAAGATTTATGAAATTCAATAGTGAAATCATCCAGACCTTGACTTTTCTTTTTTAGGAGACTATTGCCAATTCAATCCCATTTCTTGTTATGATCTGTTTAGGCTTTCTATTTCTTATTTATTCAGTCTTGGTAGATTATATATCTCCTGAAATGTATCCATCTTTTTTAGGATTTTCAAGTTTGTGGACAAACAATTTTTCATAATAGACTCTACTAATCTTTTTAAAAATTTTTTTGGTATCTATTATAATGTCTACTTTGTCCTTCCGAATTTGCTTATTTTGGTCTTCTCTCTATTTTCCTTAGTCTAGCTAATAGTTTGCTAATTTTCTTCTTTTCTTTTTTTAGTTTTTTGTCTTAGGGTGTGTGTATTTACTGGAGAAAGATAGTCAGAGGGAAAGTGAACAATTACCCCCTGGAGGGAAGGCCACTCCACAATCCTTTCTCTTCCATTCTCCTCCCAGAATCTTGGGGACACATACACATGTGCCTGGCATGAATTTCAAGCCACTGGATTTGAGATTTGAACCATGATCGGCTATGTGGAAGTTCAGCTACATAACCACTACACCATCTTCTGGCCCTACTATTTTCTTTATCCTTTCAAAAAGCCAGCATTTTGTTTTGTTGAACTTTTGTATTGATTTTTTGGTTTTTATTTATTTCTGATCTGATTTTTATTATTTCTTTCATTCCACTAATTTTGGTTTTGTTTGTTCTTGCTTTTCTAACTCCTTAAAAGGCATAATTAAGTTATTTATTTGCCATCTTTATTTATTTATTTGTTTTTTGGATGTGGGCACGTAGTGCTGGAAATTACTCTACTAGTACTGCTTTGGCTATAGCCCATATATTTTGGTACATTGTGTTTCTATTTTCATTTGTTTCAAGAAATATTAAGTCATTGAATAACATATTGTTAAATTTCCATGTATTTGTATGCTTTCTATAGTTCTTTTTGTTAATTTAATTTTGCTAGTTTCATTTGACTGTGGCTAGAAAAGTTACTTGGTATGATTTCTCTCCTTTAAGTTTTCTTAAAGCTTGTTTTATTGCTGAATATATGGTTGATTGATCCTGGAGAATGTTGTATGTGCTGATGAGAAGAGTGTGTATTTTGTACCTGTCTATCTGTAAATGTCTGTCATATCCATTTAGTCTTTGGAGTGCTCCAACGCCTATATTTCTTTGTTAATTTTTTGCCTAGATGACTTGCCCGCTACTGAGAGTAGGGTGTTAAAACCCCCAAGTATTATTGTGTTAGAGTTTCTCTCTTTCTTTGGTTCTAATAGTATGTTTTATACACATATGTGCTCTGGAACTGGAGGTATATTTATTTATGATTGTTATGTCCATTTGCTTAATTGATCCCTTTATCACTATATTATAATCTTTGTCTCTTCACCAATCTTGGCTTAAAGTCTGTTTTATTTTATGTTAGTGTAGCTATTGCTGGTCATTTTAAATTTCCATTTGCATGGAAACCTTTTTCCATTCCTTCATTCTTAGTTTGTGTATGTCTTTTCAGATGAGGTAAATTTCTTGTAGGCAGCATACAGTCAGGTATTGGTTTTTATTTATTTATTTTTATATACATAGGCCAGATTATATCTTTTGATTGGGGAACTTAATTGATTTACCTTCAAGTTTATTATTGGTAAGCCTAGACTTACTCCTGTTATTTAGTTGATTGTTTTCTGCTTGTTTTGTGTTTCTTTCTTTTTTCTTTTTTTTCGCTATAGGGCACGTGCGCTCACCAGACAGAGACAGAGAGACAGAAAGCGAGAAATCACCCCCCAGGGGGAATGGCCACGCCACAATCCCTTCTCCTCCATTCTCCTCTTGGGATCTTGGGCACGCATGCACACGCGCCCGGCGTGAGTTTTAAGCCACCGGGTCTGGGACACGAACTGCAGTCGACTACATGGGAGTCCAGCGACATTGCCATTACGCTAACTGCTGGTCCTTGTTTCTTTATTATTGTTTATCTTTGTGATTTGGTAGTTTTCCACAGTAATAGAATCTACTTTCTTCTGTTTATTTGTGTGATTGTTCTACAGGTGAATTTTCTACCTTTGCATGTTTTCATAGTGGTCTTTATCTTCCTTTCACTTCCAGGTTTAGGGCTCTCTTAAGTTTTTTCTTGAAGAGGCAGTCTAGTATTAATTCTTTCAGTTTCGTTTGTCTGATTTTTTTCTCTCCTTCAGTTTTGAAGGGTAGCCTGATAGATAAATATTTTTGGTTAGAGGTTCTTTTTTGTTTTGTTTTGTTGTTTAGTTTGTTATAGGGCATGTGTACTTGCTGGAGACAGACAGAGAGGGAGTGAAAGTGAGAAAGCCTCAAGGAGGATGACCATGCTGTGATCCCTTCTCTTCCACGTTCCTCTCAGGACTCAAGATTTTGGGCAAGCGTGAGCATATGCCCAGTGTATTGTTTAGGCTGCTGGATCTGTGACTTAAACCACATAGTCAGTCATAGCTGCCTTAACCACTGTACCACCTGACTGGCCCTAGAAGTTGTTTTGTATGTTTGTTTTGTTCTTTCTAAATTCTGAATATATTAACCTGTTCATTTCTGTCTTTTCTTTTTTTTTTTTTTAAAGAGATTTTTGTTATAGGGCACATGTACTCACTGGAGAGACAGATAGCAAGAAATCATCCCCCAGGGGGGTTGGCCATGCCCAATCCCTTTTTTTCTATTCTCCTCTCAGGGCATGCACACACATTTGCCTGGCATGTTTCAAGCCATACCTGATCAACCATGTGGGAGTCCAGCCCCTTAACCAGTATGCCACTGTCTTGTCCTGTTCTGTTCACTTCTGATGTGTAAGATTTCTACTGTGAAGTCTAATGGAGACTTGATGCTTTTCTCTTATTATTTTAGGATTCTTTCTTCGACTTTTGGCAGTTTGACTATAACGTACGTTGGAGGAATCACTTTTATGTTGAATCTATTTGGCTTTCTTTATATTTTCTGAATCTGGATGTCTATATTTCTCCCTAGGCTTAGAATGCTTTTTATTATTTCCTAAAGTAGGTGTTCTATGCCTTTTCTCTTCTACTTCTGAAGCTTCCGTTATATGACTGTTTTATTGCTTAATAGGTTGTGTACATTTTCTTCATTAAATTTCTTTTCCTTTTGGTTTGACTGACTTATTTCAAAATTTCTGTCTTCAAGTTCTGAAATATTTATCCTGCTTGATCTAGTCTCTTGATGCTGTCAGCTCTATTTTTAAATTTTGTATATTGTTTTCTTTATCTCTAGGATTTCTATTTTTTCTTCTTTTTATGAGATTTTTGCTAGCGAGTGTGTGTGCTCGCTGGAGAAACAGAGAGAGACAGAAAGTGAGAAATCACCTTCAGGAGGGGTGGCCATGCCGCAATTCCTTTTCCTCCATTCTTTTCTCAGAATTTTGGGCATGCATTCACATGTGCCCAGCATGAGTTTTAAGTTATCGGGTCTGGGACTTGCATTGCAGTCAACTACATGAAAGCCCACCGATATAACAATTATGGCATCTGCTGATCCCTCTTTTTTTTTTTTTAATTTGTTTATCTATTAAGTTTCTCACTCATATCATAGATTGCTTTTCTGATTCCATTGAATCATTTGTCTGAATTTGCTTGCATTTTACTGAGTTTCCTTAAGATCATTACTCTAAATTCAGTGTCTTGTCATTTCTTCAATTTCCTTTTCTTTGTAGTGTGTTGCTGGAGAAGTACTGTATTCTATTGGAGATATATTTTCTTAGTTCTTTTGTGTGTTTTTGTGTTCTTGCATTGATTTCTGGGCATCTAGGAGAACAATCAATTGCCTTTTCCTGTGACAGGCATGGCTTGTATAGGGAAGGACTTTTTCTTGTAGCTGTGCCCTATACTATTTGCTGAGTAGTGTGCTAAAATCCATGTTAAATTTTTTTTTCTTTTTTGCTGCTTTTAAAAATCTGACATTTGGAAAGAACTTTATGAATTGAGTGATTACTACTGTTTGCAGTGGAATGCTCAGTTCACTATAGTGCCCCTTTCCACCATATTGCCCTGAAACATGAAAGAGATTTCTGACTATTAAAGCTATATATCTGTAGAATGGGCCTTTCTGGAAGAGTAAGCTTCTTCTGAGAGGTGTACCACATCAAAGGGACTAACAATTTGGGAATTAGTAGAGTGTCCTTGAGATTATTGATGCATTTCATGCTCTAGATGGATCTGTATAGCCGTAAACCCTGAGATTCCAGTACTGGGACCTTTCTCATTTCCATTCTCCTCCAGCAACAAGGAAGTGCAAATCTTGTGACTAGGGGTACTCTTGATTACTCTTTAAGGGAAAAGCATTTTGAACTTTGTAATTAAGTACTATTTTCACATACCTTTAGTGTAGAAGCTAAATTCTGGACAGCTTCTAGTCTTCTCATTCATTAACTGCTTGTTGTAGTTAGAGATTTACCTTTTTATGGGGGTAGTAATAAAATACTTTCCAAGAGTGTGCTTGTATGTGTGCGTTACTGAATTATTCTGTAAGTATGAGATTTCTCTGCAAGTTTCTTTGTGGCTATAGCTTTTGGTTGGTTCAGTTTTGGTAGACACAAACAAATGTTCATGACACCGTAATGTGAAAATTATAATTTATATAGAAATCATTGAACTTTCATAGAAATTAATGAAAACCAAGAAATGTCAAGTAGTAATTTTCAGTTAAAAAGATGAGAAAACTAAGACACCACATTAAAAAAAAGAAAAAAATCTAGAACAAACAGTATTTTTAATAATCTTGCTACAATATTGTATTATCTATAAAACCATTTTAATATCCTTATCAAAAATAAGACAATATGATGAATTTCCTTAAATCATTGTTAAATTAGTGAGATTTAAAAAGTCAAATGATGCCTATTAAGCATAGTAAAAGATTGCCATCTTTTAAGATTTAACAGGGTTTTGGATTTTACAAAGCAATTTGATAATATTTCACTTTAGGCCTCCTGGTAACCCTTAGGGGTTATCTTGATTGTGTATGGCATATGAGAAAATTCAGTCTCAGAAATAGCCAAGGTTATAGATATGGAACATAAACTCAGGTCTTCTTTTCCTTTTTTTTTTCTTCTTCTTAAAGTTTTATTTATTTATTTTAATTTTGGGGGGGAGGGGAGAGAGAGAGAGAGAAAGAGAGACAAAATGAGAAAGCAGGCCACCAGGTCTGGGACTTGAACTGCAGTCATCCATGTAGGAATCCAACACCCTTAACTCCCATGCCACCAGCTGGCCCCAATAAGCTCGGGTTTTCTATTTCACAAAATAGTTCTTATTCTCTCTTATTCTCCCAATACAAGTTTTTTCTGATCCCTCAGCTATCTAGAGTCTTAGTATATCCATTTTAATAAAGTTAAGGTAAAAATTGGAATGTCCTGTATGAGACACATCCGAATACCATTAGATTACCCAGGACAAATTTCCACATGTGGGATTTCTCTATATTCTTTCTCAAGAACGCTGTCTTACCAGCTGAGTGTTTTTCTATCAAAAACAGTAGTCTAGCAGGCTTTGAGAGAAAAGTGATGGAAAAAGCTAAGGGAGGCAAATGACGATACTGTAGAAGCTGATGACTTTAAGGAGTACCTGGGACTCCTTCAATCTGCTTTAGAGATTCTCTTCTAAAGTACAGCTACCGGAATTTCCTCCCTGCGAAACACCTTTCAAAACAAAATAAAGCCTTGTATTTGTTATGTGTTTCCCCCCTCACAGGGGGATGAATCAAGACAGAGTTGAGGGCATAGCCTGACACCAGTTTGTTATCTGGAATAAAAATCTATCTATTGCAGGAGGCAGTGAAAACAAAGGTGGGGAATGGAATTGTTCATTGCATTCCTACAATGTCTCATACACTCCTAGGTAGTTGAGAAGTTGGAATTCAATCGTTTTTCTTACTCCTGTTCATCTCAGTCGTGTAGAGAATTGAAAGACTTTATTTTAATGGCTATTACAACTTCAAAGAAAGTCAAGCTACCAGTAAGTTTCTGCTTTTGGTTTGCCTACAGATATACAGTTGGAGGATATAAAACATAATTCAGTTTTCAAAACAGCTTTCCAACTTAATAAGGTTTCTTTAAACGAGAGCGAGTTCATTGTTTTAGATATTTCATAGTCTCTTAGGTGGTAAAGAGACCAAGGAATCCTCTAATTCACCCCTCTCTCCCCAGCGTGCCAGAATTTTCTGACATCTGTGTATGTTCTTTTAATAGAAAGGCGTATACACCTCAAGACAAAGTCAAGGTTGGACACTTCAAACCATTATCAATTAGTTCCTTAATTAATATAAAATCTACTTTTTTCTGGCACTATTCCCCCTGGTTCTGAGTTTACATCCCTAGGTTTACATAGATTATCTATTCTTTCACACAGAACTACTTCACCTATACCAGAACATTGATCATAGCTTCTCCAAATTGTAGGATTAATGTTTCTGTTGGACTTAACCATGTATCACATGATGTGATTTGCAGATCTGTTATCCTTGTTGGCCTCCTCTTGGCAGGCTCTTTTTAGCTTAGGCCTTGCTTAACTTCTGTTCTGTACTTGTAATTTCCATTACCCTTCCTCATATGATTACATTAGAAACTCCATGGTACTTTTTAGAATAAATATTTAAAGGTCAACTTCATAAAAATGCAAGAACTGTAGCAGAGGCTGAAGAGTGCTGCAGTGGCGAGAAGGGAGATTTGGTGATAAACATAACCCAAGAATGATTTTGGAAACTAGATTGTTCTCTTAGTTCATTATAATTTAAATGTTTCTGGACCAACAGAATTCTTGCTGCATCCACTGAATTCTTCCTGCATTTTATTGATTTTTCTCTCATGACATGATCATTTTTCATTTTTGCACTACCATAAATCTTTATGCTGTGAATGAATGAATAATTGTCTTATTCTCTAACATCAGATATCTGAATATACACTCTATTATTCGTTTCACTTCTCTGTAAAACATCACCAGTCAAACTTTTAGTCAACTAATAAAATTGTCCAGTGTGCTCTACCCATGAATAGTTGGTTATTTACATTTCTTATGTTTGATTGTGGATTAGGTGAAGCTAGTGAGTGTATTTAGAAATAAAATATCAAACATAATGGGTGGATCCAAGGTCTTAAAATTAGTGTGTAAAGAATTCATAAGGGACCAGCAGATGATGTAATGGTTACATCACTGGACTCTCATATGGCAGGCCATAGTTGGGGTCTCAGACCTGCAGGCTTGAAACTTATGCCAGGCACCTGTGTGTGTGCCCAAAATTCTAGAGGAGAATGGAGAAGAAGGGATTGCAGTGTGGCCATCCACCCTAGCGAGGAGATTTCTCGCTTTCTGTCTCTGTGGCTAGCACATGTGCCCTATAGAAAAATAAATCTCTCCCCCAAAATAAAAGTGAATACATAATAAAAATAATAATATAATAGTGAAAATGTATTGTTAATTTTACCATATGTGAGTCATTGTGGTAAGCATTTTACATATGCTTTGTAATTTAATCCTTAAATTACTCATAGATTTGGAGAAGTTAAGGAATATACCAAGGCTAAACTGCATATGGTAGAATCAAGATTTAAACCCAGCTTTGTTGGAAGCCTATTCTGTGACCTTTATGTTACAGTGCTTTAGATAAAATAGATTCTCAATCAATTCTTATTAGCATTCTTTAATCTTCAAAATAATAAGGAGTTTTACAATCTTGGTAATGACATTTATTCAGTAAACATCAGCACAGTGGTGGAGTGAGTATCTGACCTGTAAAATACCTTCCTCCTTGCATTTTGTCTTTTATTTTATCTTCTAATTTCTAATTTACATTTGGTTGTTATACTTTGTGAGGCACACATGGATTTTCAAAGCATGAATGCAGTGTGACAGTCAAATCAAGGATACTGTCATATTCATTGTTGTTAACAAAGATCACCACAGTGTGTGTGTGTGTGTGTGTGTGTGTGTGTTTATGTGTGTGGCCATGTCTGTTTATTTTACTCAGTTGTGGTAAGTCATTCTACGTCCCATTTTCACTGTCTGTCTGTATTCCTGTGTATGTTAAAAACTTTTTTTCTTGATCTCCTCCTTTCCCTTTAACTCCTTCACCACCTGTGTAATCTCTGACATCTGCATTTGTCCTCCTTACTTCCATGTCTTCAAATCTTTAAAATTCTGCCACAAATTGCAGACATTTGATATATATTGAGCAAGGACATTCAGTGTTTGTCTTTCATAGTCTGGCTTATTTCACTTAGCATTAAGCATTAAATCTATTATCATTTTTAAATTTGCTATAGGATATTTGCACTTGGCAGAAAGAGGAAGAAAGAGAGTGAGAAAGTACCCCCCCACACACACACACAGAGAGGCATGGCCATGCCACACTCCTTTTTCTATACTCCTTTTTCTATTCTCTTTCTGTGATTTAATGCAAACACACACACATGCACACACACACACACACACACACACACACACACAGCATGTTCTTCAAGTTGCCAGGTCCAGGACTCAAACTGTACAGTCATGTGGGATCCAGATTCCTTAATCACCATGCCACTATCTGTCTCCAAAATCTCCTATATTTGACCACTTTGTATCAGATGACAGAATTGCATTGAGTAGTACGGATGAGTAGTATTCCATTCTATGTATGTGCCACATTTTAAAAATCCAGTCATCAGTTGTTAGACACTTAAGTTGATTCCATGTGTTAGCTATTGTAAATAATGCTACAATAAACATGCATGTGCAAATACCTTTCAGACTGGGTGACTTCGTATCCTTTGGATAAATACATTGGAGTGGGATTACTGGGTCATATGGTAGTTCTATCTGTGAATTTTTTTTTTTTGAGAGATTTTTGCTATAGGGCGTGTGCGCTCGCCAGACAGACAGAGAGAGACAGAGAGACAGAAAGCGAGAAATCACCCCCCAGGGGGGATGGTCATGCCGCCATCCCTTCTCCTCCATTCTCCTCTCGGGATCTTGGGCATGCACGCACACGCGCCCAGTGTGAGTTTTAAGCCACCGGGTCCAGGACGCGAACCACGGTTGACTACATGGGAGTCCAGCGACATAGTCTTTACGCTAACTGCTGATTATTCTATCTCTGAATTTTTGAGGGACCTTCATATTGTTTTTGCAATGGCTGTACCATATTACATTCCCACCAACAATGCAGGGGTTTCCCCTTTCACCATAACATCACCAGCACTTTGCTTTATTGATCATAGCCATGACTGCGGTTAAGTGATATTTTATGGGATTTTGATTTGCATTTCACTTATGATGAGAGATGTTGAACATTTTTTTGTATGGCTTTTTGGTCATTTGTATGTCTTTCTTTTAAAGCTGTCTGTCTACATCACTGCCCATTTTTTAAAATCAGATTAGTTTTTATGCTAAACTGCTTGAATTCCCTTTATATTCTAGTTGTTAATCCATTATCTGAATCATAGTTTGTAAATATTTTATCCTGTTCTGTGGGCTGTCTCTTTATTGTTTTCTTTGCTGTCCAGAAGAGTTTTAGTTATATAAAATCCTACTTGTCTATTTCCAGTGTTGTTACTTGCACTTTAGGGGTCTTACTTAAGAAATATTTGCCTGTTTCAAAGTCTTCAAGTGTTTCTCCTGTGTTTCCCACAAGTAGTTTTATAGTTTGAAGCTTATATTTAGAACTTTGATCCATTTTGAGTTGACTTTTATTAATTGTGAGAGATAGGGGTCTAGTTTCATTTTTTTTGTAGGTGGATATCCAGTTTCCTCAGCACTATTTGCTGAAAATATCATATTTTCTCCATGAATTGTCTTGCCTTTTGTAAAAAAATCAGTTGTATGTATGTTTTAGGGTTTATTTTTGAGATTTTTCTCTTCCATTCTATTGGTCTATGTGCCTGTTTTTGTGCCAGTACCACACTATTTTGATTATCACCACTTTGTAATGTATTTTGAGGTTAGGTGTGAGATACTTCCAATTTTATTGTTTTTGCATTGTATTGACTTTGCAATAGGGGGTTTTCTATGATTCCAGATACATTTTATGTATTTTTTTAAATATTTCTGTGAGAAATGTCACTGGTAATTTGATAAGAATTGCTTTGGATTTATAAATTAATTTTGGTAGAATCAAGCTTTTAATTATATTGACCTTTCCAATCCAAGAAGAGTGGTCCCTTTCTATTTTTTTTATCATTCTCAGTTTTTCCTTTAGTATTTCATAGTTTTCTTTGTAGAGGTATTTCATCTATTTGTTTAGATGTATCTTTGTGTGTGTGTGTGTGTGTGTGTGTGTATGTGTGGCTATGGTAAATGGGGTTGCTTTCTTCAGTTCTGCCCTAATGCATTCATCATTAATGTATAAAAAAGCTATAGATTTTTATGTTGATTTTGTATCCCACAACTTCACTAAATTTGTTTATTTCTTCTAGAAGCTTTTCTGTGAATTATTTTGGATTTTCTATGTATTAATTACATTTGTATTGTATTATTAATTTCTATGTGTTAATTGTATAGTTGCAATTGAACTTTTTCCTTTCTTACTTGATGCCTTTATTTCACTCTTTTTTCTAATTGCATTGGTCAGAACTTCCAAAACTACATTAAGAAAGTAATGCAGAAAGTGGATAACCTTGTCTTGTTCCAGTTTTTAGTGGGAAAATTCAGTTTTTCCCCATTCAGTATGATATTAGCTATGAGTTTGCCATAGGCAAGCTTTTATTCTGTTGAAAAATATACCTTCTATACCTGTTTTGCTGAGACTTTTTAAAAATAATTATTTATTTAATTTTATTTATTCATTTATTTTGTTTTAATTTGATCAGAGAGAGACAGAGAGAGAGATAGAAAGAGGGAAAGTGAGAAAGCAAGCCACCAGGTCCAGGACTCGAACTATGGTTGGCCATGTGGGAGGGTCCAGCGCCTTAACAACCACACCACCGGCTAATCCCTTGCTGAGACTCTTAATCATGAGAGAATGTTGTATTTTATCAAATACTTTTTCTGCATTTATTGATATGAACATATTTTTCATCTTTCCTTTTGTTAATGTGATGTGTTACATTTATTGTTTTGCACATGTTGAATCATCCTTCCATATCTGGGATAAAGCCTACTTGGTATAGTATATACATATTTTTTAAAATTATTTTTTATTTATATTTGTTGTTATTATTATTTTTAATTTGACCATACAGAGACAGAGTGATAGAGAGAGAGAGAC
>NW_006159534.1:8573243-8575343 GCF_000334495.1 Tupaia belangeri chinensis | reverse complement strand
ACGTGAGCCATGGTTGGCATATGGGAATCCAGCACCTTCACCACATCACCTGCTGACTTGGTATGTAATATTTTTAATGTGCTGTTGGATTCACTTTGCTAGTATCTTGTTGAGAATTTTTGCATCTTTTGTCATCAGGAATATCAGTCTGTAGTTTTCTTTTCTCTTTCTTTCTTTGTCTTTGTCTTTGTCTTTGTCTCCTTTTGGTATCAAGGTGATGGAAGCTTCATAAAATGAGTTTCGAAGAGTTCCTTCCATTTGGATATTTAGAAATAGTTAGTGAAAATTGGTGTTACTTTTTTGAAAATCTTTTAGAATTCAGAAGCAGAGCCATGGAGACCTGGGCTGTTTGTTGTTTATCTTGGGAGACTGTGTCTTACTGATTTAATTTCATTGCTTGTCATTGGTCTAGTCAGGTTTTTTTCTTTTCTTCTGGTTCAATCTAGGTATATTGTATGGGTCCAGCAAATTTCTTCTAGGTTTCCCAATTAGTTGATGTATAGTTGATTATAATATTACCCAAATGACCTTTATTATTTCTGTAATGTCCATTGTAACATTCCTTTCTTCATTCTTGATTTTATTCACCTGGGTCCTTTCTCTTTTTCTTAGTCTAGTTAATGGTTGATTTCTTTTTTTATCCTTTAAAACAAACAAACAAAATGCTTTTTTTTTTTGTATTGTTATTTTTTTCTCTATTTCATTTATTTCTACTCTAATCTTTATCTCTTTTATTCTAGCACTTTGGGAGTATTTTTGTTGTTGTTTCTGCTTTTCAAGTCCTCAAGACGCATTAGTAGATTACTTATTTGTCATATTTCTATTTTTTTCGTGTGTGTACTAATTGTATATACTTTCCTCTTCCAACTACTTTCATTGTGTTCCAGAGATCATGGAGGGTTATGTTATCATTGTCATTTGTCTCAAGAGAGTTTTTAATTTTATTTTTAATTTTGTCTGTAGTTTTAAAGTCATTCAGGAATGATTTCCTCATCTTGTGGAATTGATTGCCTGATTTCTCTTGTATCTCATTTGGTTTTATTATAATCAGTATTCTGAATTCTATTGGATTGTCAGAAAATTTATGCCATGTTTTTCTATGCAAAAATGCATCATAACTTTTCTGATGATTCAATATTTCTTTCTTAGGTATTTTCTATTGTGGTTGAGTAATTATTGTGTACCATTGGGGGACAGATATTTCCTTTTAAAAAAAATATTTCTTATGTCTCTGCAGTGATTTTTAGGCATCACCTGGAGTACTTGCTTCTTCCTCATTTATGAAGTAGGTCTGATAATGCCTGTGGGGTGAGACAACTCTCAGGACCCAGATGTAGCCCTGGGAAGGGTAGTCCAAGAGAACATTTACCAGATGTGTCTGTCTGTCTGTCTGTCTTTCTTCCTTTCTTTTTAAATATTTCGTTATTTAATTTTATTTGTTATCCTTACTTTTTAATTTGTCCAGAGAGAGAGAGAGAGAGAGAAAGGGAAAGTGAGAAAGCAAGGCCCAGGTTCAAGACTCGAACCGTGGTTGGCCATGTGGGAGTCCAGTGCCTTTAACCACCACAGCATCTGCCAGCCCCACAGATGTGTCTTTCATATCTAAGCCAGACTTGTACTCTCTCTTTTAAATTAGTTTCAAAGAGTTTCTTTATCTGTTTTTTTTTTTATCTGTTGTCCTGTCCTTATTTATCTCTTTTTTTTTCTTTTTTTTAATTTATATTATCATCATAATCTTCTTTATATTACATTGGATTACATATAACTTTACATTGACTTCCTTTGTTTTTTCAAAAGGGAATGCCATGCATGTCGGTCAATACAGAGACATCAATCTCCCCGCTTTATCATTCAATGTCTTTTCCATGCATTTCCCAATAATTATTATTATTATAATTTTTTAAAAAACAGTCAATCACTATTTCTCATTTTGCTTGTTAAAAGACTTCACCCATCATGAAATACTTCCCAGACCAGTCCAGTTGAGAATACTATACATGTCATCATCAACAGATAATAAACCACATCTGTTTCTCACTAACATCCTCTCTATTGTTCACTTGCTATCTTTCTCTATCCTCTTCTCTCTCTTTTTTTTTA
>NW_006159534.1:8566569-8572902 GCF_000334495.1 Tupaia belangeri chinensis | reverse complement strand
TCTAGAATAGACTGCATAGTGACTTAATCAAGCATGTTATCATCACTAATATTCCATTTTTACTTTCTTGCTTATGTATATATATATGTTTTTTTTTCTCTCTTCCTCTTTTTTTTCCCCTATGTTTGTCCCTCTGCCCTTTCCCACTCTCTCCTTACAATATCTCTGCTATATACAGTTGTCTTCCAGAAGAGTTACTGAAAAAGTGATACATACAAGTAAAGGGAGAGAGGCCACGAGTTCCAACCATCAGCTCATAAAGTTTTTGGCAATAGGGAGCATAAACTCCACTCAGGGTTGGATTAAGGGAGGGTCTCCTGCAGATCCACAAGTGTAGGTGAGTCTCCAGGGAATGCAGTTTCAGGAAAGCAGTTCTGGTACGCAGGGATGATTATCAGCTGATGCGGCACAGCAGTCATCTTGTAGTTACCAGGAATGGTGTTGTGGGCATCTGCAGTGTGAGTTGTCCTTGGGTATCTGGCTTCCTTAAGAATGGCAGAGTAGTTCTTGTTTTCCCCTGAGGTAATGCAGGGCTGGTAACCGTCATCTTCTCAAGTTGCAAGCTCTTCAACCTTGTTTACAGCCTCCAGGCCATCCAGCGCTGGAGAGGCCAGGGATGCCGGGCAGGGGCATAAGCCCCCGGCTGCACAGGGGGAGTGAGCCCCAGGCCGCGGGTCCCCCACTGGAGCGGGGCCGGACCTTCTAGCGTGGCTGAGCAGGGGGCATGAGCCCCCGGGCCGCAGGGCCCCCACCAGAGCCGACCGGCCATTTCCGGCGCGCGGCTGTGCAGGGGGCCTCTTTATCTGTTTTTTGAAAATGAGGATCTGACATTACATATTTGAAGTGTTGCTTTAATTAGTTTTTAACATTGTTGGGGCAAACAGTTAAAAAAAACAGAAGAAATCTAGTCAAGAAGAGCACATTTAATGTTGAAATCATGGAAAGGCCAAACTAAATAAATATGAACTTATAGGCCAATGAGAAAGTTTTTTTCATGGAATAAAAACAGGATTTTATCTTATTCTGTGTTGTGGAAGAATATGCTTTTGGATTCTAGAGTGAGAATAAAGTTCCCATAAGCAAATTAAACTATAGGGATGGCTTCACTAGCGGAGTATACAGTGGAACTCTTATCACCTGTTTTCTAGACACTATAATTCTGTTAATCCATGAATATTTTATTTTTTTTCCCTCCTACACTCTTATAGAATACAGAACTTGCAATAAAAGGAAGACCTGGTTATTTATTATTTAAACCCCAAATACTGGATTGATCTATACATCTGTTTAATTACATTTCATTACCTTTAATTTAGCTTTCCATCATGGTGGTTTAATCCCATAGATTACATGATACATTCTTTTTTACACTCAGATGTATGACATCTGCCACTTAAGGCAAATCACATCAGATGAGAGAGCCAGGAGGCCTCACTGGAGTTAGAACTTGCCGAGTATTGATTGACTTACTGATCAGCATTTTCTGATATACAGATGTAAAACCTAATTATAAACCATCTTTTATGTTTTATATGTACATCTTCTCCACCAACAACACACATGAATCCTTGTCAGATGTCTCTAGGGCTTCCTAAGTTCCTAGAGCTAAAGAACATTTTATTTTATCTAGTACCAAGGACAGCACCACATCCACCAGCAATTATAGACTCATAAGAGCCTGATCTTATGTGGTGGTTGATGATTGGGCACCTTATACTCATTATGGTATAACATTAAAGGAAACATATGGTATGCTAATATCACCAAGCCCTGCATGGAAGATTAGCTTTTCATCACATTATCTTAACTATTAAGTCTCCTGAGAACTATTTTGTGTAGGATAATGTTGTAAGGAGACAGGTTTTTCCACTATTAGTAATGGTCATCCCTTCTATAAAGACCTCCAGGCAGATGTAACTGGGTTCTCAAGCATCTGGATGTTTTAAACTGCTGAAATAACCAAGTGTACATTGCATGTTCTGTTTGTCATTGACAGACTGCTTTTCATTACTCTCAAACAGGGTTTCTCTCTTCTAATGATAATAATTTTGTATTTTATTGAGATAAATTTAGAAAATATTCTGTAATTCCCTTGATATCTAATGATTACATGTATAATTTACTGGTGTACTTTGGATATAGAAGGTTTTTGTGTGGATATGGGTTCCATTTAACCCTTTGAGAACACCAGAGGATAAATAAAAGCCACATAGTTGGCCAGTGAGGAAGATAGACTATTACTAGGTGTTTCACAGATACAAAGGTTTTTTTTTTTTTTTCTGTCAGATAGAAAATATGAAGTGATAACAAAAATGTTTATTTTTCATCCCTTTATTTTCACCATATGGGAAATAAGACAAAGCATTGTCTACAAAGGTACATGATAATAATGTCTAATTCAGACTTGTTTATTTTTTTGATGTGAGTCTGCACATAGGTGTTTTTAAAAATTATTTATTTAATTTTATTTATTCATTTATTTATTTTAATTTGACCAGAGATAGACACAGAGAGAAAGAGAAAGTGAGAAAGGAAGCAACCAGGCCTGGGACTCAAACCATGGCTGGCCATGTGGGAGTTTCCAGTGCCTTAACCACCATGCCACCTGCTGGTCCCCACACATAGGTGTTTTGGAGGAAGAAAAAAATCTTGCTATCCTTGGTAGAACCGTTTTTTGAGATCAATTTTGTTTTCAGGATTTTTCCTTAAAGAAAATTAAATTTATTTTTGGGTAGTTAACAAAAGTAAGGTAGCCTGTTGTGAAATGTCTGTAGAGAGATCCAAGTTGGATAAACGGAATATTACAGAGGATGGTGTAAGATATTAAAGCAAGAGACCAGCAGTTGGCGTAATGGCTATGTTGCTGGACTCTCACGTAGTTGACCGAGGTTCAAGTCCTGGACCCGTGGCTTAAACTCACACCGGGCGTGTGTACGTGCATGCCCAAGATCCCTAGAGGAGAATGGAGGAGAAGGGATTGTGGCATGGCCAATCCCCCCGGGAGGTTATTTCTCCCTTTCTGTCTCTCTGTCTTTCTGGCAAGCACACGTGCCCTATAGCAAAAAACAAAACTAAGCAAAAAACCTCTCTTAAAATGCTATTAAAAAGGCATCCCAGACAGCAGCCAAGCCTCAGAGGTGAGCAAGCATGCTAACATGTCAAGCTGGCAGAGACCAGAATGGATGACCTGTACATAGGTTGTCTTGGGAGTAGATTAAAATTTAAGATGAGAATAGGCAGGAAGTTAAAATTCAGACAGATTAAATTAATCTGGTCAAAGTGCTGGCAATCAGAGTGTGACTATGTGAGTTTGCATTGACTCAGAGCCTTGATTGCAAAGCACGTGGACAGGTATTAACCCCAAATTAGAAGTGGACCTGGACCTAGAGTTTCTGATGACTAAGCAGCTGTACCCTGGTTTGGAGTTGGTAAGAGCAGTGATCATTTCAAAAATCTATAGAGTTACAAATCATAGAGCATACAATGTACCTGGTAGTCCTTTATTTGACTTATGGGGAAATAAAGCTTTCTATATGCTAAATGATTTGTCTAAGGTTTCTAGCTAGTAGTAAGTCTCAACTCTAAAAACAGTCACCTACCACGTGTCAAAAAATGTTAACATGAATAGATTTCTGTGAAAAACTCGAGTGGCTATTTTTAACAATCCTTAAGAGGATCCACCTCTAGCCAAATACGCATCCTAGATATTTCCGAGACAATCTAAAAAAATTTCCAAAAAGCCATTAAATGCAAGATCAAATGTAATTTAATATGTACATAAATTATAATCGTCTGTAAAAATAACCCCTTGAATTCAAATATAATTATTCAAGCCATATGTTTCCTAAGAAACCATTTTGTATCAAAAATTAGGTTACGAACATTCATAATTGTTTCATTGGGAAAATTATAGTAAGGAGTTTCAGATTGCTAATTACAGTTATTTTTCATGTAGGAATTTTAATAATAAGAGCTTTAAAAATATATATTAATATATAGCCATAGAGTCAAAGCACCGCTAAGTAAATTTATTCCTGATTACTTCCAGTTTTGTTCAAGAGTAATGGCCTTTCTTTTCTTTCCACCACACCAGGATTATCACTGGCATAGCATTATTTCACATTCTTTTTTTTATTTATTTTTTTTTGAGAGGTTTTTGCTATAAGATCCGTGTGCTCACCAGAAAGACAGAAAGAGACAGAAAGATAGAAGGCGGGAAATCACCCCCCCAGGAGAATGGCCATGCCTCAGTCCTTTCTCCTCCATTCTCCTCTTAGGATCTTGTGAGCCACCAGGTCTGGGACTCGAACCGCGGACGGCTTCGTGGGAGTCCAGCAACATAGCCATTATGCCAACTGCTGATCCCTCTTTCACATTCTTATCATTTTCCATTAAGTACCGTACTCTTCCAGACAGATGTATTGTGGGGATCTAGCTCTTGATGTTGCTAGTTCTGTCATTGCAATAATGACATAATGGAACTCAAGTGATGACAGTATCCTTTGGTTGAATTATTAAAACTTATTTTGTAGGGTTTTCTTTTTGCTTGCTATGCCTTATTTGCAAAGGAATTCAATACAGATATGTTGTTCACTCTTCAGGCTTTTTAGTTTATCTTCTTCACTGCAATATGAAAATATTCATACTAGATAGTTGATGGCTTGTGAAGTTTATTTTTGAAATTGTATATTCAATCATCAATTGTATTTCCTCTCAAACACTAGAATGTTCAGAAGTCATATCTGTGGCTTACATCTAAGAATATAAGGAATTACATGGCAGTTAGTCTAATTACTTCACTTATCTATGGTTTGATCCTACTTTTTCTGCTTCTGTTTTTGCTCCTCCGAGATTTGTTATTCATTGAAATATTTGGTTTAATTTTTATCATTGACCTTCCATATCTTTTATTTATTTTTATATTTTTGAGAGTTTTTTTTTTCTATAGGGCACATGCAATCTCTGGAGAGATAGGGAGAGAGAGAAAGTGAGAAATCACCCCCCATAAGAGGTTGGCCACACCGCATTCCCTTGTCCTCCATTTTTTGGGGAGGATTTTGGGCACACATACCTGGCATAAGTTTCAAGGTGGGACTCAAACCTCAGTTGACCTCGTGGGAGTCCAGTGCCTTAATCACTATACCACCTGCTGCCCCTCCCCCATATCTTTTAAAAGTTTCTTTCTTTCATGAGAAAGAGAGGCACCACCAACAGAGTCCTATGCCTCTTTCCATATCCACCAATCCCAGTCTCAGCCAGCCCAAGTCACAGGAGCACATGCGCATGCACACACACACACTCAGCACTCAGCATAGCCAGCATTGCCATGTGGGCTCAGCTGTATCACCACTGTACCATGACCTGATCTGTTTCATGTTTTTAGAAGATAAAACAAGATATAAGAGGCCCAGATGCAGTAGCATACACTAATACTCAGCAGACTGGGGCCACATGGGATCCCTGGGTTTGTTTCCAGGCCCACCCTAAAAAACCAGGGGTGGGGTACATGCCTGTAGTCCCAGCTATAAAGAAAGCTGAGGCAGGGGAACCAGCAGTTAGCGTAATGGCTATGTCGCTGGACTCCCACGTAGTTGACCGCGGTTCGCGTCCCGGACCCAGTGGCTTAAAACTCACGCCGGGCGCATGTGCGTGCTTGCCCAAGATCCCGAGAGGAGAATGGAGGAGAAGGGATTGCGGTGTGCCAGGGTCCAGCTTTGGCAGGGGTGGGTTGACTTGGTGGAGGTGGTGCAGGTGAACAGAATTAGGCTAAAACATTAATACTTTTTAGCATGTTTTTAGCCGGCTACAGTCAGAGCAAAAAACTCTGGACAGCAGTCCAGTGGCTATTAAGACATGCGTATTTATTGAGGGAGATTTAGGAAGTAAGGAGGGTGAGGGGTAGTAAAAAATTTACTTTAAGGAACAGGGTATACAAAGCATGGAAACAATAATTATAAAACATGCTGTTTGTCTTGTCAGATTAGGTAAAAATCAATTGCAGTTTTTAGGATGAGGAAGTCCATTTGTCTGTTGTATCTTCTTTTTAGATCTTGATTACTGGGAAGGATCTTTTGAAGAGGGGGCTTGCAGGACATTTGATAGTCTCAGTCCTGGGCCAGGGCGATAACATTGCTGGTTGCAAAGACCTAGATAGAAATCTTGTTTTGTTAAGTAAAGACACAGTTAATATATCGACTATCCATACATTACAACAATAGAAGGTGAGTCTATGATCTTATATGGGAAAGGAAGATGATCTTGTAGCTCAGGAGACAACACAGGATGTTTTATTAGCAGTTTTTCATAGTCAACAGCACATAGATGAGAAACTCT
>NW_006159534.1:8557215-8566249 GCF_000334495.1 Tupaia belangeri chinensis | reverse complement strand
TATTTTACCCTTGCAAGGTACCGTAATAACAGTAAAACTCATGGCAGAGAAATTAACTACAGACCAGTAAAACGACACAAGGAGAGATAGTAAACCGCTGGCCTTTTCTTGCCATTTCTTCCCAGCCCAGGCCATGGGAGACAGCCTCTTTACCAGCTTGTGTTGTCTGCATGGCCCTGTCATCAAAACCAGGGGTGGGGTGCATGCCTGTAGTTCCAGCTATAAAGAAAGCTGAGGCAGGGGAACTAGCAGTTACCGTAATGGCTATGTCGCTGGACTCCCACGTAGTCTACCGCAGTTTGCGTCCCGGACCCGGTGGCTTAAAACTCACGCCGGGCGCATGTGCGTGCATGCACAAGATCCCGAGAGGAGAATGGAGGAGAAGGGATTGCAGCGTGGCCATCCCCCCTGGGGGGTGATTTCTCGCTTTCTGTCTCTCTGTCTCTCTCTGTCTGTCTGGTGAGTGCACACACCCTATAGCGAAAACCTCTCCAAAAAAAAAAGAAAACGAAAAAGAAAGCTGAGGCAGGAGGATTGTGACATAGCAAGATCTTGTCTAAAAACACAACACAACACACACACACACAATGATACAAATAATTTAGATAAATTTTCGGTTCATTTTGAAGAGCAAGATGAAGTATGAGCAATAAATGTTTGTAAAATTGGGTATCACTATTTTGCACAGATTTATTAATACATACTGAAATGCCTTAATATAGAATTAAAGAAAGATAGTGATAACTGGAGGATTCTGTACACTTACTAAGCTGATGTGCAAATGAGAATCACATGTCCAGAATAGAGTCTGTGGTCTTCACAGTTCTTTCTGGGGAACTGATATACTAACAGCCAGGGTCTCAAGAGGAGGATGTTGAGGGATTTATTTCTCTCCCTCAGTATATCCCAATTAGTGGTGAAACTGGAGATGAGATTTCTGGGGACACCACAGTTTGGGGACAAATCTTAGGTGGAGAACTGAGGTTACCAGAGCTGTGAAGAGTTGTATGATTTGCTTGAAGATGCTTAACAGTCACTGGGGAGGCTGACCTTTGCTGGGGAAAGTGACAAAGGGGTGACTATGCTTTCTAAGTAGATCCTTGATACCCTGTATTTTAGTTTATCTAGCAACATATTCTCTTGAATAGAGGATACTTTGATCATATGGTAAAATGAAGAGAAACATGATGATTGTACTAAGTCATCCTGTTTGCTTGGAGAAGTGACAAAGATTACACTTTTTAGTAATTGAGTTATAGATATTCTGTTATTTTTATTCCTCCTCCCCTTCCTCCTCATCTTTCCTGCCAATCAACCTCGTTTCAATATTTGATGAGGACTGAAAAAAAAATAGGGTATGCAGAATGTTGTCCTAAAGCATGAGACATATGCACTACAAATATCTGATCTAAAAGCCATGCATGATGCCATGGAGTCTGCCAAATGGTCTCTCTTAAAGGTTGCCAGTCGCCCAAATGGAGGGAGAATCTCTTGCCAACAGGCATATGTTGCTACCTGCCTATACAGAAGAAGTGAAAGTGGGTAAAGGTTTATTTGGAAGCAGGTGTGCACACTGGTGTGCCCCCGTGTCTGGCTGTGTGTTCTACTTAGGTGATAGATGCCTTGAAACTGTTCAGTTCCTTTAATTTTCTCTTACTTTCTTGACTATCCTATGGACAGTTTGCATTTTACATTGACAGCTTTGTGTGAGTAACTGGAGATCCATCCTGTGCTTCAGGCAGTGAAATGGTACTTACTGTGGGCTTGTGGGTAACTAGTAGGCACAGGACCCTCTGCTAGTTTGTAGTGCTGTGACCCTTGGTAAGAATATACCGAAAAGGGCTCAAATGCCCCTTACATCTAGAGCACTTTGTTGTACTCAAGAGTCCCAATTAATTAGGAAAGGATATCACATTGGAATAGAGAAAAATCTTCTTTGTTTAAATGATTAGATTTTTTTCTTAATAATTTAAATTCTTCAGATATCCTCAGAATCAGGCTGTGGATGGGGACATGCAGACAGTAAAACAGATCACATAGAAGAGTTTCAGATATGATGACCAATAATTTTCCCATAGCAGGATTACCGTGTTTATGAACTTCATGATTGTTTTCCCATTTCTCCTCATTTAAAATGTAGCTACATTTTTTTTTTTTGGAAAGATGTAGACATAGACTTGTGGTAGACTGTGATGTGGAATAATATGAATACAAATACTCTGTGACCACAGAAGAGAACATGATCAGATCATAATACAGGAACATATTAATAAGAGTGTTTGAGCTGAACCTTAAAAAAAAAAAAGCTCAAAAACTTAAATATTGATCAAACACATAAGTTAGAAGACAATTCTAGGAAAGGAAAAACATCCAAAGAAAATGAATAGATATGAGACATGGCCAAGGAAAGATGCTGGCCACAGTAGGTGAAGGAGCTGGAAGTACAATCAGATTATAATGGGTCCTTGTGGTAGTGATAAAAAATCTAGACTTTATTTAGTAGACAATGGTAGACTGTAGATGGGTTTCTGATTGGAGGCAGCTATGAACTAGGACTTTACCTTCTGATGCAGTTAAATGGTACACATGTGAGAAAGCAGGAGGTCCAATGAGGAAGCGCCCACATAAAATCTCCGTGGGGGTAATGAGTGCTTAAACTATACTATTTGGAGATAAAATGAGTGAGTGCTCTTAGGGAACTTCAAAAAGTTTACTGAGAAGTGGAATACATGTTTACTTTAGTACAAAAAAAAAACTATATGGATTTTTCATAATATGCATTTCCATGAAACTTTGAAGAGTTCCTCATATATGAGATGTGGAATTGGCATGATAGTAGAAATACAAGTGCATTTCTCCTTCAGTATCTGGCTTTTTTTTTTTTTTTTTTTTTTTTTTTTTTTTTTTTTTTTTTTGCAGAACGGCCCCACTCATTTTTTTTTTTTTTTTGGTTTTTGGCATAAGGCGCACACACTCATCAGAGACAGAGGGAACATGAGAAGTCATCCCCCAAGGCAGATGGCCATGCCCCAGTCCCCTCTCCTTTATTCTCCTCTTGGGATTTTGGTAATGCACACACATGCTTCTGGGGTGTTTTTCAAGTCACCAAGCTGGGACTCAAACTGCTCAGTTAGTCCTGTGGAATCCAGTGTCTTAACCACCACACCAGCATGTGGCCCTATTTCTCTTTCTTCCCTGTCTCCAAGGCAATGTAAACTCTCTTTAAATTATTAATTATACTAGTCAGCCTATTTTTTAAGTGAACAAACTGGTGATAAATATCCAGAGAGTTGGCTTAAATTTAAAGGTCATTTATTCCTCTATTGAGCCATCATGCCAGTGTGGAAAAGAAAGTCATCACCATCGTTGCCATCATGATCATCTCGCAATGTCAGCGCTCTCTGCTCTTGACTATGGGTCTTCATTTTACCTATTGGTCACAACAACCCTTTGAGGCACTGCTATTCTACCCATTTTACACAGGAGACATATGAGGCTAAGAGCAATTAGATCACTTGCCTAGAACCACATAGATAATAAGCGACAGAGCTAGACGTGGGCTCTGGCAAACGAGGCTTTAAAATTTCACTCTCTGCTCATGCCTCCTCGTCCCAGGCATCTCTAAGGAAGCTAAATTATATTATTATGAACTTCTGGAATCTGCCCAAATTATAACTGCGGAATTAAGAATTTGGGCTGTTTTCCAGGAATGGTAACCCTACAGGTCACCTGGAATAAAACCTTGGCGGTATCAGTACCTTGGACAGCTCTCATTCCTTTCTTGATAATTCTGCTTCTCTCCAGGCTTATGTGCCTTTTCGCTCCTGACTGGCCTTTACCCTCTATTTCATGTTCTGTACTCCCTTATAATACTAATTTACATGATGCACTCACCTGATTTTTCTAATCCCAGTGTTTTTTTTTCTATAGGGTGCGTGCGCTCGCCAGACAGACAGAGAGATAGAAAGCGAGAAATCACCCCCTCTGGGGGATGGTCACGCCGCAATCCCTTCTCCTCCATTCTCCTCTCGGGATCTTGGGCATGCACGCACATGTGCCCAGCGTGAGTTTGAGCCACCAGGTCCGGGACTCAAATCGCGGTCGACTACGTGGGAGTCCAGCGACATAGCCATTACACTAACTGCTGGTCCCCTAATCCCAGATTTTGAGATTGAAACATGATTGCCCTGTTTATGTTTTAATACTTGGGCATAAGTTTGTAACTGGCTAGTCTGGTCATGGGTTTTCTTAAAAGTAAGGCTCACTTCTTACTCTTATAACTGGCTACATTCCAATGCCTTGAGGAAGGAGAATTCTGTATTCCTGTTCCCTCAGCATGCCCCTTCAGCAAGGGCAGTTGGTGGCACAGGCTCTAACAGGTACTTCTTTCATGTAGAAAAGGTAGATAGGGTGTCTTATATAATTATTAATAAATGCTATGTTATCAAAATCAGATGCTTTTGCTTTTCTGATTCTTCTTTTCTTTTTACAAGTGAAAAATCAGTAGTTTGGGGAGTTTGTAGTGTATGAAAATAAATATGATACTTAATTGATCAAATCCAATAATAAAAGCGCCTCAGTTTTTGTTTTCTACTTTGTTAAGATTTACATTTCTGTTTTATACTGTCAGTAGAACGTTGAATTAATTTATTTCCTGACCCTATCAAATTTCTGTCCTTCAGAGTATTCTAAGATTAGAGCCTAAAATTTCGAAGTCTGAGCAGTGTTTGTGATTCTCTATGCCTCATATAGGAATTCATGGGATTATAATACCTTTATTTTACATTGTATAGAATATTTTGCTGGGAAAAGGTGAGTGTTGGTAAAATTACTATATAGCACTGATATTTAACTACCCCAGTATCTGAAAGGAGTTTCAAACTAGCATCAATATTAGTTGTGCTGGGGTTTATCATTCTATGCTAAAGTGGCTTTAAAGTTTTCCAAGGTTAGAACTTGAAGACTCTCTTAGGGGTTCCTTAACATCAAGGCTTGGTTCACCTGGAGCATGTGAGCAGATCATTGAACGTAAGGGGGCAGATATGCTAAATTCCCTTTTAACTTGAACTTAAACAGATAAGATACTCACACTTCAGAATGTTTTTCATTGTTTCTCTTTTATATAAGAAACTAACAAGTGATAGATAAGCTATTGTCAGAGATTGATCTGCTAAAACAGCTTTTGATATCAGTTATAGAGTGAATGTGGAGTCAACCAATGTCTTAGAACATTGAAAACTATTACATAATGAGAATAAGGGCCAGCTGGTGGTGTGGTGGTTAAGGTGGCTGGATTCCACATGGCTGACTTCACGGTTTGAGTCTAGGACATAGCTGCTCGGAAAAGTGTGCCAGTTGTGTGTGCATGCATGCCTAAACTCCTTAGAGGGGAATGCGGAAGAGGAGATTTTGGTGTGGCTCTCCCTCCAGGGGATATTTTCTCACTTTCTCTCCCTTTCTCTTTCTGTCTCTCTCCAGTGAGTGCATGGGTCCTATAGCACATTTTTCTTTTTTAAGAGTAAGTATGTGTGATTATGTGAAGAAAGAAAATAATCCTAAAATGCTTTCTGAATTATTGTTCTGAAAAATTGAGTCACTTACTTATATTTTTGTCCTTGTACACTTACTACACATCAACTGCTGAGGAGTGGGGTGTAAAGTTAATGAGATGGGACGGAGCTGGCAAGAGAAATATAAACCAGAAGGATGAGAATACAGGACAGAGATATTACCCTCGGATGGCTAGGCTCCGCAGAGAAGAGCTATGAAGAGTTCAGTTTGAGTAGGCGAAATGGAAGGAAGGTTAGGCTAGTGGCAAAACTGCGAGTGAGTAGATGTGGAGGTGGACATGTTCTCAGAATGCTCACAGCACAATGTCAGGTCTTGTGCAGGTTGACTCTAGATTTTTCAAGGGATATGTGACTAACCAGCAAAATAAAGTGGGTTTGAACCAGCTTGTAAAGGGCTTGAATTCTAGACTAGTGGTAATTTCACAGATAATGAGCAAGAAGGAAATTATATCAATCAGGAAACTTTTTATTTTTAAGCTTTCTTCTTTCTTTCATAAGAGTGAGAGGTACATAAAGAGGGAACCCAAAAGAGAAGCACCCTCAATAGAGTATCACCCTGTGATTTACACCTCCCCACCCAGCCTTCCTAGCCAGCTAGGTTCACGGACACACATGCTTGGCATGTACAGGTTGACTGGGGAACTGAACCTGGGATCTTCATAAGGAATGGCATTGCTTGTGCAGCAGGTTATTGTTGCACCATTAGCTGGCCCCAGAGATACATTTTTGAGCAATATTTTAAGAAGTCTATCCAGCTACTATGCATGTAACAGATTATAGACATTATTTAGAGTTATAGTTACTAGTTATAGGTAGTTTGATATTTAAGGTTGGCATTAAATAGAGGATATATGTGATAATTCTCAGATATCACTGAAGCAATGGTAACTTTGCAACTTCATGGTATCTTATATAAATGGCAGTGCTCTGTGGTTTGAGGTAATGATGTGAAAAAGAGAAGTTTGAAAGAGGTGGGCTGTGAAGTAGTTAAAAAATCTAGCTTGTGATCCAGATGAGGATTTCTTATTGTGCCTTTGGGAAGTAAATCTGATGTGCTCACCCACCTTGTGTCTGTGGAACTGCATGGAGACAGCAGTTGACTGATGTGGAAAGAAGATTGGATGTAAATCCAGCCACGGGTTCTGAATTGCTTGGAAATAGAAAATAGCAGAGACAGACCTACTGGCGCTTATTAGGATTTTTAGTTTGTTTGTTTTTTTGGAAATAGAGTCACAACTCTATTTTTTCAGTTCATTTCTTTGGGATATAGGAAGAGCACTAATGTTCAAAACTGAGGTAATAGAAACTGACTTTGTTATCCCCCAACAATAGAATGTCCCCAGAATATCTCCCTGTGGTATTACAGTTTAAGAAGAAATTTACACACTTCCCACCTCAACTTTGGATCCACCCTGGGAACTAGACTTGGAGAATAATAAATTGCCACCAGATTTATTTGATTTATTTAGTTATCTTTTTGGAGAGTTTTGTTTTGCTATAGGGAGTGTATGCTCGCCAGAAAGACAGAGAGAGACAGAGAGACAGAAAGTGAGAAGTCATCACCCCCCAGGGGGGATGGCCACACTGCAATCCATTCTCCTCTTGGGATCTTGGGCATGCACGCACATGCGCCTGGCGTGAGTTTAAGCCACGAGGTCTGGGATTTGAACCTTGTTTCACTACATGGGAGTCCAGCTACATAGCTATTACACCAACTGCTGGTCCCAATTGACACTAGATTTAAATGTTTATAAAATGTTTATAAATTGTCCTTTACCAAATGCAGACATTCTATATCTAGTGGCTGTCGGTGTGTTTGCTGGTCTTTCAGTGTGAGCCAGGGACAGTAATGTGGGCTTTCTGTTTCTGCCATTTATCCAAAATGTATAACATTGAGTATTGACATTAATTATGTTATATAAATGTCCTTCTACTCTCTAGTTTGCATTGTATTGTAGATGCAACTCCATTTTTATGTTTTTTTTTTTTTTTATTGCTACCTTTCCTCACTAGTAAAGGTAAATAGTGTTTGGTGAAATGTTTCAGATTGTTTTTTTAAAAGAATTACTTTATTTAATTTTATTTTTCATTATCATCATCATTATTGTTATTTTTAAAATTTGACCAGAGAGAAAGAGAGACAGAAGGATGGGGAAATGAGAAAGCAAGCCACCAGGTTCGGGACTTGAACCGTGATCAACCATGTGGAACTCTGGCACCTTAACCACTGTGCCACTTCTGTTTTAGTTTTATACCTTGTTGGAACTACGAAGGCTTCTTCCCAAACTCTGCACTGCTCCTTTTTGTTACTGCTCCAGCAAGTGCATGCATCCATAAGCACTTAGCAGCACTGAGCCGTAGCTTGGGATCTGCCTCTCTCTGCTGCTCTGTAATTTCGACAGAGAATAGAAGCACTGTCTCTCCTTTTCATATTCCAGTGCCCAGCACAGAACCTGACTGTCTCTACTGCCATCAGTTAATATACAGTAAGTGAATATTGTTCATTAATGATGAGTTTCTATAAATAACTCTTAACACCTTTTAAGGTGTCAAGGCACCCACTTGATTGAATCACTCCAGTCAAATAGCCCATCACTCAAGTGAGAGAAAGAAAAATGGCCAGCCATTTTTCAAATGATGGAAATATCAGTTACTTATTCATTCATTCATTCATCTCTTTATTCAGTAGTCACTGTGGTAATGATGTACCTTTTACAGTTAATACTGTGATACTACTAATTAGTGTTAATGAGTACATAGAGCATCCTCTCCATACGATAAGCATTGATCTTGTTCTGGGAAGCTCAAAGGGCTTTCTGGACAAGGTTTCGGAGGGAAACTAGGAGTTGGTTACTTGGAAAACAGAGAGAGTACTTGAGATGTCAGAAACAGCAGCTGACCTAAAAGAG
The DNA here is from genome assembly GCF_000334495.1 of Tupaia belangeri chinensis. NCBI lineage: Eukaryota > Metazoa > Chordata > Mammalia > Scandentia > Tupaiidae > Tupaia > Tupaia belangeri. The sequence continues at coordinate 8,557,770 of NW_006159534.1, read as the reverse complement.
CACTGCGCCTGAATCAGTGTGAGGCTTCAGGGACAGACAAGTAGTTTAGCAAAGTCGAAGGTAAAAGGTGGTGCGGAGAGTTGATTTCTTTAAGACGTTAAAAAAAATTAAACCAGAAATTTAATTATAAAATATGTCCTGGAAGATATTTGATAAGTAACCTGAGAATATGACTATAGTCACTCTTTTTTATCTTCATTTGCACTTATTAAAAATGAAGGCTCATTTCTCCATCTCAAGAATAATGAACCATCATCATGGAGACTTAGAAAACATAGATAAAACAAAATGAAACTCTACTCATAATTTTTCTATTCAGACATACTACCACCATTAATACTTTGGTATATTTCTTGCATTTTTTTTTTTTTTTTGGAGACATTTTGTAGGGCGCGTGCGCTCGCCAGACAGACAGAGAGAGACATAGAGACAGAAAGCGAGAAATCACCCCCCAGGGGGGATGGTCACGCCGCAATCCCTTCTCCTCCATTCTCCTCTCGGGATCTTGGGCACGCACGCACACGCGCCCGGCGTGAGTTTTAAGCCACCGGGTCC
>NW_006159534.1:8552031-8557135 GCF_000334495.1 Tupaia belangeri chinensis | reverse complement strand
CTCCTCCATTCTCCTCTCGGGATCTTGGGCACGCACGCACACGCGCCCGGCGTGAGTTCTAAGCCACCGGGTCCGGGACACGAACTGCGGTCAACTGCGTGGGAGTCCAGCGACATAGCCATTACGCTAACTGCTGGCTCCCTATTTCTTGCATTTTTTTGTTATGCTGACATTTAACAGATACTAACAGTAATATTTTGATGCATTCTTCTTTTTTAATATCAGTATTTCATATCTACGTTTTGTAAATGTACAATACATAAAAAATCAATGTCATGTCTCTTATTTTTGCATTAAATAATCGTTAAATGGCTTTTATTTTAAAATGAGAGAAGAAAACAAACATTTATTGACAACATATGAGGTTTTTTACATTGAATAGCATCAGCCAATCAGGTTGAACTTGCCATAGTCATCCTGACTGCAATCCCTAGAGGATAACAAGTACCTCTGGGTGCAATCATGCCTACATGGATTTCCTGTTACAGCTCAGGTTATTCACTCATTTTAACAATCTGATGAATCATTTGAAAAAGTCACAGGTGACCCAAATGTCTTATTTGAGGGGTAATTTACGGATCAGTGCCCTTGACCATCTCTAGCTCCTGTATTAAGAAAGGTCAATGTCATGTATTTTGAAAGGGTGAGATCTATATACCCTTTCGTAAATGAGGCATAGAATTGAACAATCCAATATTTATTGTTTTGTAATGATTGAAAAATGTACTGCTTGATTATTTCTGTTTGTAAAACATTTCCATATGGAAAGTCCTCATGGCTTAAATGGTAGTGGGTGCATTCATGCACACAGAATACTTCAAAATGCTCTCAAATGTAAGAAATGACTTTGTGAAGTGGAGACTTCTTTGATACTATCCACTTTACAAGTCCTAATCAAGTCTTATTTGACGCGTAATGTGAAATATCATAGACATGTATACTTGTGTCTATTTTCTTACTAAAACTGAGATGTTTACATCAGTGTTTGAAGTTTATGTTCCAATATTGACTTAAGAATTTTAACCTTTTGTCTACTCATGTCTTGCCTATTTCTGATTACTGTTTTAAGTTTATACATTTATATATCCCATGAGCAACAGAGGTCTATAACAGCTCCGAGAGGATCTTGATGCTATAATCCAACTCCAGCTTCAGCTAGCCCCAGAGCAGAGGCATGTTTGTGCTTGGCGTACTCTGTGGTTTTCCAGACACAAACCTGGAACCTTCATATGAGTTACCCTTGCAAAGGATCTTGTTTAACCACTATGTCACCGTCTGGCTCCTGATGTTTGAAGGATACTTAAGCCAGAGTAACAAAGTGGTTCTTTTTCATTAAATTTAAAAGAATCTGAATTCAGTCGTGGTGGTGCAGGTGGCGTTAAGACACCACTGTGCAGTGCTGGAGCCATATAGGAGGTCCTGGGTTTGGAGGCTAGTTCTATTTGAACATGTTAGGTGTACCTGTGGTCTCGTCTATGATCCTGGATGGCTGAAAGACTTGGGGTTATGGTGATCATGGTGTGGTGAGACCCTGAGTGCCTGCCTCTCTCTTTCTCCCTCTCTCTCATAAAAGAAATAAATAAACTTAAAAACATAAAAGAATTTAGGCACCATGTGGTGAGCTGTTCAGCAGAGGCAGGCAGGATTCGTGAGTCTGTGCTCCTTCAATGCACATGTTAAGTGCCATGTTGTAATATGAGATTAATTCTAACATTTGCATTTTGCCTTGCCTCCTATGCCAGAGAATCAAATGTCACAATCTGTATCCCTTTCCTAAATTTTCAGTAAATCAGGACTCCTTTATAGGGAAAAACACTGTAAAGTGTAACATTGTAACACAATGTTCCTCTGCCATTAGCATTCTACAACTTTACCCTATATAGCATTCTAGAAATACTTGAAAGGATGAGTTTATTGTCTGAATCTTTTATGTCCAGGGACAAATGTCGGGTTTGTAACTTTAACACATTGCCAGAGCACTTGAAGAACTGCTTTCGGTAATGAACTTTCTTCACAGAAGCCTGCAACATGACCATGGTGACTAAGTGATTTCTGTGCCTTATAGACGTCTTCAGTTGTTTATTCTTGTTGTTTTTCTATTGTGTATTTGCCTATTATAGGAGAGGTTGTTGAGAGAAGCCATTGAAATAAAATGAACAGTTTTTGAGTTCCTCATTTTTTAATCTACTCATTCATTAATGCCCTTCTGACAGGTGGTTATTGCCTCTGTTTAAAGAAGGTAGTGGAGAGCAAAAGGACAAAGGAGACCTGATATTGTAAGAACCAGCCCAGGAGCAGCTTGTGGTGTGGTGGTTAAGGTGACTAGATCCCACATGGCCAACCATATGGTTTGAGTCCTGAACCTGGTGGCTTAGAAAACATCCCAGGTGCGTTTGTGTGCATACCCAAAATCCCAAGAGGAGAAAGGAGGAGAAGGAAGTGTGGTGTAGCTATCCCTCTGGAGGGTGCTTTCTCTTTCAGTCCTTCTCTTTCTGTGTCTCTCTGGCAAGTGCATGCTCTCTATAGCAAAACTACAAAACAAAACCCCACCAGTCCATGCAATGTAAAAAACATGCCAGAAGATTTTTTGGGAAATAAAATTGCATGAGCGGTCTTTCCTTTAACAAACCCTCCTTTCTTTTCATTGCTGAACCAACTATCTTCTGTGTGTACAAAGAGGACCCACACACAGTAGACTCACTGTGCATCCTGTGGTGTCAGTCACTGAACAGGCCTGGAGAACATGCTGTAAAAAGCAGTCCAGAACCATGGGCAAATCCATTTAGGTCAAGGGCACTTGTATCCAGGCCATGATAAAATCCTTAAAGAATTACTTAGCAATTTTCTAGCCCAAGCCCTCTAAGAATGCTCTGACAGCGGAACACTGTCCTCGCTGGGTCTCAGGAAACAGACTAGCTGATAAAGGACAGTTTGTTCGGACTTTTTGTCAGGCCTGTTGCTACCGTCGTGCAGGGCAGATACTTCACCCACATACTTAATCCACATCCGGGTGGAAACACAATGTTGCTTTGCTTCTGCCCCCATGTTTCTGAGCAATGGACAAGTTAAATAATACTGAAATATTTAGACTACATCTGAATTTCAAGCTGCTCACTTGGTGGTTCTAGGCTAAACATGGCTGCCTTTAGCCTCATGAGCTGGAAGGGTTTCATTGAGAGGCCAGGCTGGCCCTGTTTGTCCATTCTGGTCACCGTGCCCTGGCTATGTTAAAGAAAGCACTTAATGTCCCCCTCCGGCCTTTCCTCCACATTCTCCTCATCTCCCTAGCAACTGCAATGGCGCTGTTTCTAAGTGGCATCATTGCCTGCAACAGGCCCTTGAAAATGAATAGAGATCTTTGTCTCCAAAGTTACTCCTAATTCCCCCTTGGTAAGGATGTGTGCATCCATATGCATAAACAGTTTTTAGTATAAAATCATAAAAGTATAATCAACTGGAATTGAAACAAAAAGCTGAGTATTAACATGCAACTAAAAACCCCATTGAACACATTTCCTTCTTACCTCCCTTTTCTGTTCTCGGAGGGTGACTTGTCTTTCTCCAAGTATAGCTACTAAATATTGTGGCACTTGGGACTAGCCACTTTTCTATGGAGACAGCCCATTCATTCACTCATCCATTCAGAAATACTGACTGAGCATCTATTGTCTGTCACACACTGCAGGTGCTGGGAGACACAGCGGAGGAACAAACGAATAAGGTCTTACTGCTGTGGAATTTCTGTTCCCTGGTGGAAACATTCATGTGTTGATATAACTCATGACTAAGGCCTAGCAAAAGGACTGCTATGTAATAACCAGTACCCTCTTATCTTCTTCTTACCTAGATTTTAATTTTCTAGAGGACACCTATGTCTTTTAGTTGGTTTGAATAAGCACATGAAGCTCTTTTAGCCATTCGTTGAGCTCTGTTGGTGAGTTAATAGAAATCCATTGAGAAGGCCTACTCACTGCCTTTATGCAGTGGGAAGTACCAAGATAATTGATGCACTTGAAACAGTCTGATGTTTATTTTTATGTAATAGGCATTCGTTATTTATCTCCCAGGACAGTTGGTTACACCGAATTTCCATTAGGTTCTTCTTCATTGTGGCATTATTAATAGGCTAATGAATTTAGCAAGTATTCCTTTAACCACTTTTAAATTGATTGGGAAGGAAGAGAGAGTGCAATTTCAGGGCCCACTCAGTGCATATTCTCAGGGTCCTCTCGGTAAATGACTCATTTAGTAAATTGCAAAAGGAAATTGGACAGGAATAAGGGCATTTTATATGGTTACATTATTACAAAACTGGAAAAATATTATCTAAACCAAGAGAAATACAATAGAATCTTTCAATAAAAATCAATTCAAGCAAAATACACTCAACAGATGAACAAATTCTGACTTGCCCGCCAAGGGCTTTCATTTCGTGTTGCAGCCTTGCTGCCTCTGCAGGATAGCCATGTCATAGTCCCTTCTTTTCCACTCTCCTCTCAAGATTTTGGGCATGCACACACATGTACCCTGCATGATTCTCAAACCCCCAGATTCGAGACTCAAACTGTGTAGCTGGCCCTCTGGGATCCAGTGCCTTGACCTCCACACTATCTAAAAACTTTACCTTTACTTTCTCTTTCTCTTTCTCTTTCTCTTTCTCTTTCTCTTTCTCTTTCTCTTTCTCTTTCTCTTTCTCTTTCTCTTTCTCTTTCTCTTTCTCTTTCTCTTTCTCTTTCTCTTTCTCTTTCTCTTTCTCTTTCTCTTTCTCTTTCTCTTTCTCTTTCTCTTTCTCTTTCTCTTTCTCTTTCTCTTTCTCTTTCTCTTTCTCTTTCTCTTTCTCCACTCAAGATTTTGGGCATGCACACACATGTACCCTGCATGATTCTCAAACCCCCAGATTCGAGACTCAAACTGTGTAGCTGGCCCTCTGGGATCCAGTGCCTTGACCTCCACACTATCTAAAAACTTTACCTTTACTTTCTCTTTCTCTTTCTCTTTCTCTTTCTCTTTCTCTTTCTCTTTCTCTTTCTCTTTCTCTTTCTCTTTCTCTTTCTCTTTCTCTTTCTCTTTCTCTTTCTCTTTCTCTTTCTCTTTCTCTTTCTCT
>NW_006159534.1:8548631-8552001 GCF_000334495.1 Tupaia belangeri chinensis | reverse complement strand
TCTCTTTCTCTCTCTCTTTCTCTCTCTCTTTCTTTCTTTCTTTCTTTCTTTGTTTCTTTCTTTCTTTCTTTCTTTCTTTCTTTCTTTCGAGAGGTTTTTGCTATAGGATACGTGTGCTCACCAGAAAGAAAGACAGAGAGTGAGAAATCAACCCCCCTGGGGGATGGCCATGCTGCAATCCCTTCTCCTCCATTCTCCTTTCAGGATCTTGGGCACTCACACACATGCACCTGGTTTGCGTTTAAGCCACCGGTTCTGGCACTCGAACCATGGTTGGCTACATGGGAATCCAGTGACATAGCCATTACGCCAACTCCTGGCCCCAGAACTTTATATTTTCAATATCATTTCCACTGGCTAGGTACAATGACCTCTGAGGAAGTCATTTAAATTCTACATCTTTTTCCTTCTATAAAAAAGAGGGTGGGGAGAGTAAAGTTTGTCAAGAGATCTTTGTAGCCCATGCAGATACTCTATTTTTTTAAAATTATTACTATAAATACTTTTGCCAGAAGACATGTGTTCTCACCAGAGAAAAACAGAGACAGAGAGGGAGGGAGAGAGAGAAAGAGAGAGGAGAGAGAGAGAGAGAGAGAGAGAGAGAACCTCCAAGAGAGATGGTGATATATATATATACACACATGCCTGGTGTGTTTCTCAAGTCTCTGGGTCAAGGACTTAAACTGTGCAGTTGCTCATGTGGGATCCAGCCACCTTAACCATGATAGCACAGGCCTGTCCTATTTTTTTTTTATAAGTATCTCAGGGGAAAATGTTTATTCCATTTCTCTTTATAATCTGATGTGTTCATTAGCAACAATGGCCCTGCCGATGAGGATTGATGAGCTAGAACCTGACCTAGAAATTTCAGATCGGATGTGATGAATATTGCAGTCAGTTTTTTAAATTTATTTTTTATTTTTATTAGTGCCTATTTCTTGGTTACATGCTTTCTATCTTAGTATATTTTTTTAATTGCCAGAGGGCGAGTGCAGTCGCCAGAGAAAGTAAGAGTGATAGGAGAAGCGCTCCCATCAAGGTGTGTTCATACTGTCATTCTTCCTTCTCTGTTGTTCCTGTTTGGATTCTGTGCACATAAGCACATGTGCCCAGCATAGTTTTCAAGTCACCAGGGCTACGATTTGAACTGAGGTTGACTATGTAGGATCTGACTCCCTTGGTACTAGGCTATGGAATTGGCATTTTGCTTTATATTAAAAAGTTAGAGAAAAATTAATGAGTGGGATTAGAGATCATAGAAAAAAATAAACATTTGACTGAAGTATATATCGTGCTGGGTAAAGTCTCTTCACAATCTAAATGATGTATACCGACTTAATGTATGAATAATAATAAAAAATATAAAAATAAAGAAAGACAAAAAAATTTGAGAAACAAACTTAGCCATTATGAGCAGTTAAAAGTCTCTAAGAAATGACTTGAGAAAATATGAACTGTGATAAACAGGCACCATTTATAAACAGGTCTGAAAAATTGTGAGCCTTTAAACATCTCGGGGTAATCTTTAAAAAGTTCATGGAAAATGTATATTATAGAGTTTAAACTTTTTTGCATCACAATAAACTCCTCCTTTAGTTTCATTTTTCCATCAATTTTTGAAGTCTTCTAATAAGCCAGATGAAGTTTATTGTCAAATTTCATCATTAGATAAGGAAATCACTTTTTTGGGGGACAGATCAAGAGAGTTACAGCAGATTATTATTACTACAGTTAGTAATTGTTCTTTAATTCATGAAATACCTAAGTACTGGTAATAAAATGAATGCTGATAACAGTATGATATTAACTAAGCAGGTCTCTTACACTGTCTTCTCAGCACCTCCCAAGCTGCATGTGTTTACAAGTATATGATTTGTTAGATTTTTCTTATTTTATCTTTGTTTTCAGAACATCACAGTAGCTTCGTTCCTGCCATCTTTCAAAAGATTTAGAAACTCACTGTGTGTTTAGTGTAAAGAACACAACCCAAGCTTCGTTAAGTCAGAAAACCTGGATGATTGGTTCTTCTATCCCCATAACCCCTTCTTGCCCCTACCTCACTCTTCCTCTAAGTGATTTGTTTTTGTACTCAGCCATGGGACCCAAAACTCCATTTCCCGTCTTAGCCACATTACAAACCATGACCTCCTGGGCACCTTGTGAATTGCAGAAACCATAACTCCAGTTGATTGGGAACTCTTGCTAGATGTGCTTCAGAACAGATTCAGGATCTGAGGCTCTTCCCTATCTCTAGGGTCTTAGCCATGACCCTTGGTCTCTTGGCTAGCTGTAGTTCCCTCCTAATTCATCTCTCTGCTTCCACACTTGCCTTTGCAGTCTTTTCTCTCCACAGTCATTAGAGTGACCCTGTTAAGCTGTAAATTACCCCAACGATTGGCAGGTAGAAATCTCTCCTACAGATGTATTCCAAATAATAGATGAAGCATAAGTGACAGAATACAAAACATTGTCATTTGGAAATGATCATCAATAGGCCACTACTACTACAAAATGAAAGACAGCCTGCATTACTGTTCCTCTTGATATGAGTATGCCTTCTTCACCTATGGAGGACTCTTGTCACCAGAAATAGATCTTACACCTTAGTAAACTACTAAATCTAATGGCCAATTTAAAGGAGACAGAGCAAGTTAAGTGAAACCACAGGTGTTCAGCCAGCAAAATCCAGACTATGGAGAGTACTACGGGACAAACAACAGTTTCTTCCGTAACTATAAAAACAAATGCAAGAAAAGAGAGAGAGAGAGAGAGAGAGAGAGAGAGAGAGAGAGAAGATAGTAGGGACACTGTAGATTAAAAGAGACCTAAGAGATATTAAACAGTCCTAAAACGTGGTTCTTATTTTTATCCCTATTAAGATACACAAACTAAAAAAATGGTAAGTTTAGCAAGGAAATATGACCACCGATTTGACATCTGATAATAGTTGGTAAGCATTGTTAATATTCTGTGACTCATGTCATACTAAACATTTAACAATTGGACTTCCAGAAATAAAGTCTTAGTTTTAGTATTTGTTAAGCTCTGTGGAATATATATTCCCCTTATTTCCAATTTTAGTCACCAGCTTGATGTCAATAGATCTCTGAGTGGAAAAAGATGTGTACACTGGTGTTCATAGGCCATGCAGGTATGAGCCTGGCTGCTAACACACATTGGGTTTGATGATAGTATTGAAATGGTGCCAAAAATATATATACATATACATATATACATCTATATATACATATAGATATGTATGTATGTATGTATAATGCCATATACAAGCTATAATGCCATTATGACATAGAGGAACCTTAAGTGTGTATTACTAAGTGAAAGAAGATGTGTGTGTGTGTGTGTGTGTGTG
>NW_006159534.1:8537890-8548619 GCF_000334495.1 Tupaia belangeri chinensis | reverse complement strand
TATGTATCATGCCTGTCTTCCAGAGATTTCTACGAAAATACTTATGGTGGAGATGGTATGATGTCTGAGGTTTTCTTCATAAGGATCTGGTAAGAGTAGAGTAGGGAGTATAAATGACACAGTAGTAGCTGTAAGTCAGTGATTTTGAGACTAATTCACAGGCTCGATGGAGTTTATTATCCATTTTTCTCTTTTAAACTTTACATGTATACAATTCTGTAAAATAGGGACCAACAGGTGGCATGGTGGTTAAGGTGCTGGATTCCCACATGGATTCAAGTCCTGGATATGATGACCTGAAAGTCACACCACATGTGTGTGCATTTCTCTGCAAAATTCCAGGAGGAGAAGGGATTGTGGCATTGCCATCCACTCTGGAGGGTAATTTCTTGCTTTCCCTTTGTCTCTCTCTAGTGAGTGCACAAGTCCTATGCCTAAGTAAATAAGTCTGTAAAATTAAAAAAAAAGATTTTATTATTTAGATAATGTATTCTATGTAAGACCCCTCAGGTACTCCCTTGTAAGCCAGCCTTACTTGCTGTGCTCACTCTGGCCTTTTTGCTGTCTCTGCCCTGTACTTGGCTTGCTCTCAGGGAAGGGCCTTTGTACTGTCTGTGGTCTCTGCTCAGAATACTTTCCCCTACATGGTCCCCATCTTTCTTCAACCTCAGATGTCATTTTCCTAATGAGGACCCCATTTAATACCCCATTCTGCCTGCAGCTCCTTGGCCCAGAACTCTAGATTCATAACACTTATAATCAAGACAAGCAGTTGGCATAATGGCTATGTCACTGGACTCCCACGTAGTCAACCGCGGTTTGAGTCCCAGACTCAGTGGCTTAAACTCATGCCAGGTGCGCGTGCATGCGAGCCAAAGATCCCGAGAGGAGAATGGAAGAGAAAGGATTGCGGTGTGGCCATCTCCCCTGGGGGGCGATTTCTTGCTTTCTGTCTCTCTGTGTCTTTCTGGTGAGCACACATGCCCTATAGCAAAAACCTCTCTTAAAAAAATCCACTTATAATCTTCTAACATATCACGTTTACATTTGTAATTTATGTTTTTAATTAATGTATTGAAATCAACATGAATGTTGTATTTAAATACTTAGAAGAGTGCCTGGAATATAGCAGTTATTCAAAACAATGTCTTTATTGAGTGAACAGATGGAGGTGACATCTGTGGATGGCACAGAATTTTTCTCTGCCTTTGCTTGACACTTCTGCTATATTACCTGCACTACTACCACATTTGAAGTATATTTTTGGGAGATTGAGCTGCTGGAAACATCTTTTGAAATTGATAAAGATATATGTGTACATTATGTTAGATTCACTTTAAAAGGACAATACAGGTTTGTTCCTGCACTAAAAATACAGTTAGAATCCTTTTAACAGATTATAATGCTTATACAGTTATTAAATGTAAATAGAAAGAGACTACAATATCCTAAGTATTTTAAAAGTCAGTAGTTTTTAGTAGAAAAAAAAGAATGATAGTTGGATTCATTTACTTCCAAAATGGCTTTGCCATTCTTTCATGGACTCACAATTTTTAGTGAGAATCTGGCTTATTTGTGTTCTAACACACTTATAGAACAATGCACTTCAATGCACACTTGGACAACATGCTTTCTTCTCTGCTAGTTCATCTGTGTAGCTTAAACTCCAGAACCTTTAACCATAATCCCCAAATGTTTAGAGGGATACTTTTAGAGAATTTCGAGAAAGAAAAATCTTCTGACTTTGTGAACTTTCAAGTAAACTCTGATGATTCTAAATGAACTCCACAGTGTCATGGCTAAGCAGAGAGTGTGAGCAATTGTTTCATGCTTTTTCTTATGTGTAGTTAGGTTGTATGAACCTAAATTCTGTATTAATTTTTCAGTCCTTTATTGCTTTTCATTTCCGTGTGATTTTCTTCACTTCAGTAAATAAAATTAGTTATTTCAGTGACCCAGGAAGAGCAGCTCTGCATTGCAGAATGTGAGACTATGTCTGGTTTTCTGATTAAATCATAGGTGATTGATCATTGAAGGGCTTTATTTTTAGTGGGATGGACACACTACAATTCCTTCACCTCCATTCTCCTCTCAGGATTTTGGGAATGCACATACACACAGACACGTGGTGTGATTTTTCAGGTTTCTGGGTCTGGGATTCGAACTGTGATTGGCCATGTGGGAATCCAGTGCCTTAACCACCACACAACCTGCTGAATCCCAAGGGTTTGTTTTTATTCTGTTGCACAGGATTCAGTGGGATGCTTGGAATAGGATATGCCTATTAGTCAAAAGGCAAGATCTGACTCATAAACATGTGAAAAGATGGTCCACATCATAATATCACTAAAGAACTATAAATTAAAGCAACAGTGTGATATTTCTGTGCATATGCCAAAATGGTCAAAATCCCTCAGGATTTTGGGAATGCACATACACACAGACACGTGGTGTGATTTTTCAGGTTTCTGGGTCTGGGATTCGAACTGTGATTGGCCATGTGGGAATCCAGTGCCTTAACCACCACACAACCTGCTGAATCCCAAGGGTTTGTTTTTATTCTGTTGCACAGGATTCAGTGGGATGCTTGGAATAGGATATGCCTATTAGTCAAAAGGCAAGATCTGACTCATAAACATGTGAAAAGATGGTCCACATCATAATATCACTAAAGAACTATAAATTAAAGCAACAGTGTGATATTTCTGTGCATATGCCAAAATGGTCAAAATCCAAAACACTGACAACTGATGAGGATGTGGAGCAACAGGAGCTCATTCATTGATGGTGGAAATTCAGCATAGTACAGCCATTTTGGAAGGTAGTTTCACAGTTTCTTAGAAAACTAAATATGTTCTCACCATATTATCCGGCCATTGCCATCCTTGTTGTAACCCAAATGAGTTGAAAACCTAGGTCTACACAAAAACCTGTACAAAAATGTTTATAGTAGCCTTATTAATGATTTACAAAACTTGGACACAACCAAGATATCCTTCTGTAGGTGAATGGATAAACAGTGGTATGTCCAGGCATTGAAATGTTACTCAGTGATAAAAACAAACAAACAAACAAACAAACAAAAAACAAAAAAAAACAAAACAAACTATAATGCCATTTTGACATAGAGGAACTTTAAGTGTGTTTTACTAAGTGAAAGAAGACAATCTCCAAAGGCTATGCAGTATATGATTTCAACTATCTTGACATTCTGGAAAAGGTAAAACTTGCAGATAGTAAAAAGATCCTTGGTTAACAAGGATTTGGGGGGAGTGATGTAAGGGAGTCAGATAAATTGGTGGGACACGGAGAATTTTCAGGGTAGTGAAACTACTGATTGATATTACAGTGGTATATACCTGTCAGTGTAAATTTGTCCAAACACATGAATACACAACAGAGAAGTAAACCCTCATGTCAACTATGGACTCTGGGTGGTAGTGCTGTACCTATGTAGGTCTATAGATTATAATAGATATACCACTTTTGTTTGCTTTTTAAGACATCTCACCTGTACAGTTCTTCTCCTATGACCTCCCAGTTGGGACTACAGGTGAATTTCACCTTACCTGCCTTTGTTTTAGACAGAGTCTCTTTATTTTGCTCAAGCTAACCAAACTCTCAATCCTCCTGCCTCAGTCTCCCCATGTCACTGGGATTATAGGTGCATGTCTTTGTGTCCAGCCTTTAGGATAGACTGGAGAAAAAAATCAATCCCAGGCCTCCCATGTGGTTTCAGCCTGTAGAGCACAGTGTCCTAGCAACACACACCACTGCAGCTGGGCCTAATTTTCCACTTTGTTGGCAGATGTTGATGGTTGGGTAAGTTGTATGTTGGAGAGGGGGCAGGGCAAATATGGAAACTGTACTTTACAACGAATTTTGCTATGAACCTAAAACTGCTCTTTAAAACCTATTTTTAAAAGAAACCTAATAAAACTGAAAGGAGAGTACCTAAGTGATACTTTAATGTGACTAGTTAAGGAATAAAATGAAAAGCTCTTCCATCATACGCATATGTAATTGTACCTGGTTGTTATCTATTGATTTGCAAATGGGAGCATAAATAGATTTCTGGAATGAAATTTGAAGCTGTGTTTTGAAGTTTAGAGTGGATTAGATCTTGTAGTCTTTTCTGTTTCCTGCAAAAGATGCTGGATGTGTAGTGATACTCATTTCAGATCACTTCCGAAATATTCTAGTTGCCATAGCAGCCAAAGCTGATGATGCAATTTATATACAAGGCTTTCAGATATGAGATTTGCCAAGAAAGTTTTTGGAATTGCTCAATATAGTTGGGTTTTTAAAATAACTCACCTTCAAAACATTTCTTTACTTATAAGTTACCTGCGTTTATTCTAGCAACTGAGACAACAGTAGTTTTATGTTAAAAATATGTCTGTGGAATCTACATGGCACACATGATATGTATGGTGACAGGACAGAATAATGGAAATACATTTTTTGGACAGTATGGCGATTAGTAACAAGTCTAGAAGTTTAGAGGTTATAACGGGAAGCCAGACCTGTGCTGGCTCAGATTTGTTAGTCCTCTGTCTCTTCAAACATATAATTTTTTAGAATCGGACCTATATTTACCCTTGAACAGTTGGAGTTAAAATGAAAGTGGGTGAGAAGTATTCCTCATGTCTACAGAGATCACCATGCCAGCTCCAGTCTCCCCAGGAGATGCAGGTTTATAGCCTCTTGTTCTTTAAGTACTGAGTTATGCTATGACAAATATGTCCTCAGACAAAACAGATGCAGCTCAGTTGACCTTACTACAGTTGTTTTTTATTTCTTCTCTAGATCCTTATCCTAAAGTAGCCAAAATCTTATGAAAGGACTAAAAGCGATGGACACTAATCTCTTCCTCCATGGCTATATCATCTCTTGGGAAGATTAGATGATGAAAGTCATGGAGAATTTGGAAGAGCCCCGATATTTTTTGCTACTGGCAGTTGAAACAGCATGGTTATTTCCCTGTGGCTGGTGTTGCTCAAGTGGTTGCCTAATTAATGTTTGGTGTGTAGAGAGAGGACCATGACTTATTTGGGGAAGATTCTTTGTGAGGTGCTTCTCTGATCTATGTAGACTCCAGAACTTTCTCTAAATTTGTGTTTTGATTCCCATTTGGACTAAGCATTTCTACAATACTACATAGGGGTACAGACAGTTACTCCAAGTGCTATGATGCAACAGTAAAGGTGTCATCTGGGTACATATGAGAAGACTCGATTTAGTTGGAGGGCTGAAGTAAGAAGTTCTCCCTGAAATGGTGACATGTACGTTGAAACATGAAAACTAGTATGTGTCAATCAGGAAAACTTTGACTTGGATTAACTGGCCTCATTTCACATTTTAAACATAGTATAAGTTTCATCATTAAGGTCTTCACACAAACTTTGTTATGTAGTTTTTCCTGGCATCAGCCAATTGTACTGTTAGTTTTTTTTTATCTGATGCTAATGTCCCTAGTGGTGTGGCCACTCTTATTTGCTAATGAGTTCCTAAATTCCTTAAATGAGGTTTACAGAATAATGAATTTATTATGAATTTGCTCCCAAGTGGTGCTGAAGAATCAAAGTTACATCCAAGCTAGATATAGAGAAAGCGATTGAGGCCGAGTCACGGTGGCATAGGTGTAGGGCACTTCTCTGCTTGGCTAGAGCTACAGGCAAACCGCGAGTTAGATCCTGGGTCACCTGAAACACGCTTGGTGTGGTAGCACATGCCGCTAGTCCCAGGTGGCTGGAGGGTTGGGGGGGTCACAGCATGACATTCTGTCAGGGGTGCCCCTTTCTTTCTCTTTCTCTCATGAAAGAAATAAAATCAATAAACTTTAAAAAATAAGTTTTAGGAGCGGGCCCTGTAGCATAGTGGTCAGCTCCCACATGGCTGACTTCAGTTTGAATCCTAGCCCTAGCAGATCAAAAAACAAGCTGAGCACATGTGCATGTGTGCCCCAAATCCCAGCAGGATGGAGAAATGGAGATTGCGGTATAACCACACCTCATTAGAGGGAGCTTTCTCCTCTTGTCTCTCTGTTTCTCTCTCTGATAAGTGCAGTGCTCTCTAGCAATGAAAAGAAACACAAATAAACAAATTTAAGAAGCCAATTGATTTTATGTCTATCTCTCATTACAGCAATTCACATCTTTCCATACTGGTGAGGCATTCTTGTCATGTCCTCTTTGTATTCATTCCATTCTTTTAACCTGGTAAAAAGTAGTGATGCTATTGTTTTGTGATTTATTCTCATAATCTAACTGTTCTTTTTATCCTTCTTTTCATAAATCCATTCCACAATCCTCCACTGATCTCATTCAGTGGGACAGACACTAATTTAAAATTGAAATACAGCAGCACATTATATGCACACAAATCATTTTCTTCATGGAGTTCATATTTTAAAGAGGGGAGACAATGAATGAGACAAGTAAGTAAAATGTATAGTAAGCTAGGTGGTGATGAGTGTCAGAGAGGAAGGGAGAGCAGAGACCTGGTGTGTTGGTGCAAACTGAATCAATAAGGTGGTAGGGGAAGACCTGGCTGAGAAGCTAACATCTGAATGAGGACATAAAAGAAGTACGAAAGCACTGTTAGAGGCGAGAGTGTCCAAATAGAGCAGCAGGAGGAGAAGCCTTGAGGAGGAAGGAAGGATATGTAGCATGCTCAGGGCTCTTACTATGAGGAAGAAGACAAGTCCCTGGGGAGATTTGAGGAGAGTAGTATCATGATCGGATTTAATGTGAACAGGTTCACTGTGGTTGTTTATAGAACATAGACTGAGAGGTATGTAGTCATAGTCAAGGAGCCCAGTTAGGAGATTGTTGCAATAATCATGTAGGAGGTATCAGAGTTTATATCAGGATGGGGGTCATGGAGGTGGTGAGAAGGACTCCAGGTCTATTTGTCATATACATCAACTAGAATTTGCTCATGGATTGATTATTATGTGGGATGTGAGAAAAAGCAATAGGTGATCCAAGGGGTTTTGGCTCAATCAAGAAATGTGTGTATTTGAAAGATGAGGAAGACTGAAGGAACATAGATTTTGTAGAAGATTGGAAGTTTGAGATGAGAATTCCTTGCTCCTTTCTCTGTTTAATCACCAGGGCTTTTCTCATTCCTCAACACACACACACACACACACACACACACACATTCTCTCTCTCTTTCTTTCTCTCTCTCTCTTTCTCCACTAATGTAGCTGGCAGGTTCCTAGTAGCTAGAGTGTCATTCAGTCTCAAACAAAGGGGCTAAGGGGAGGGAATATATTTGGTGCCAGAGTTGTTTCTCTCTTATTTGAATTCTGGACCAAATTCTGGAGGGCCAGGATCTTGAAGGAAAATATAAATAATATAGCAATTCATGTTTCATTTTAAAGTAACATAATTTTTGTAAGGAATTAAATAAGAAACTTCACTTGTAATTGTTCTCATATGCTGGTGTATATTTTGCTCATTAATGTTGATGGTGAGTTCTCAATCTGGAAGCCATTCCTCTGAGATCTCATATAGCTTAATTCCCTTATGCTATCCCTAACTTCCTCAGCCTCTTCTGCCTGGCTTTCTGTCTTGTTCTCAGGCCTGTCTGGAAGGGGCTGTATTTACTTACTCACTTCTGCATCTCTACTACTAAGTGGAGCACCTGCTGAATTTGTTGAATGGGTGAAGGCCAGATTCTATAATATGACCTGGGCCTTAAAAAGGTCTTTTATTAAATTTAAAAACATTTAAAAAGATAAGAATAAATGATAAAGAAAATAAATAAATAATTCTTTAAAAACAAAACAAATCAAAAACAAAAAAAGGTCTTTGATTATAACAGATCATTCTGCCATGTTTAATCAAGCTTCCTTGATACAGAAATTTTACATTGAGATTGGGCTTCTTTGGGAAGGTGTTCATTGAAATATGGTTCATAATCTCTTTGAATGATAGAGAAATAGTGTGCTATAAAATCTTCAAATTGTAAATGGGATAAATCCTTAAGATTCAGACTCTCAAAGGTATTAACATTCAATGGTTTGGTGAATTCCATTCAATCTGGTCATGTTTCCTTGCTGTATACTGTAAGGCCAATTGTATGATAATTTTAAAAGAGGATCAGAAAAACAAGTTTATTTAAAGAAAAGTAAACAACAACACAAATGGGTTGTAGTTTTAGGAAAATGGTAAAAATTGGGCTGTAAATGCAAGTCTGGGAAATATACTAATTCCAACATCTTGTTGACAACTGGACATATTCTTCCAGATTTTTGCTCAGTGGTTGTGCACCCATTGTGTGTATTGTAGGCTGGTACCCCAAGATCATAGTCAGATGTCTGGGATTTATGAGAGTTCTCCACTGCATTGTTGATTCATTTCTATTGAATCTGGCTAATACTAATTGCAAGAAACATAATATGTGGATTATAACTCACTGTTACTCTGGACTGTTCTGCAAGCAAGTTTTGTTTGTTGATTGTTTTAGTACTATTACTGGCCACAATTAAATATGTGGTAAAGACTCAAATAATTTTAAAGCATTATCCACTTCACCTCATGGGAATGAATAAAAGGAGAATGTATGAAAGAAGACAGACTGAAAAATGATTCTTTTTTTTATTATTTTTTTGAAAGTTTTGATATAGGGCACATGGGCTTGCCAGAGAGACAGAGAGAGACAGAAAGCTAGAAATCACCCCCAGGGGGGTTGGCTATGCCACAATCCCTTCTCCTTCATTATCCCCTCAGAATTTTGTGTATGCATGCACATGAGACTGGTGTGAGTTTGAAGCTGCCAGGTCTGGGATTCAAACCACAGTCGACCATGTGGGAGTCCAGCAATATAACCATTATGCCATCTTCTGGTCCTGAAAAAGTGATTCTTATCCTCATCCCAAACTAGTCTTTGGGCAAGGTGAGACATGAGTTAAGATGCAACATACTTGTCTTTATAGGATCTTTTTAGGTGTAAAAAGATTCTACTTTAATATTAAGGAAGGAGGTGAATTTTGATAAAGAAGTTGCCAAAACTGTGACATTAGGAAAAACTCAATTAATTAAAAGAAATTCATTTGGACATGATGAATCTATTTTTTTATTTAGTCCAGGAAGCTAGAAATTAATTTGTCTTTCCTTCCTGCTGTCTTCTTACATGACAGATTTCATCATTCTACTAATTACAGGAATTGCCTGATAGCAGGCTGAGTTCTCAGACACCTGCAACCGGACCCAGTCCGACCTCACAACCATTGAAAGAACAACTTCATTCCCATGCAGGATGCAGACTGGGTTGTAGGCAATGATGGGCAGAGTTGAAACACAAGTGTTCTGTCGGTTTCTGTGGTGATGGCCTCAAACTGTTAACACTCAAGAGATGGACATCTTCAGTCCATCTGGATGAAGCAGAAATGACTCAATGCTTAGGGTACAGGATTCCAGATGTGTTTTGGGCAGTTCCCACAAAGAAATGTCTCTTCTGATTATGTAAGACATGTGGATTTTATTTATTTGTTACTTGAAACTGTTTTAAGTTTAACTTTGTAAAGTTTAATTCCATGAAGGAGAGAAAAAGAGAGATAACAACCTCAACAAGGTCTTGATACCATAGTCTATCCCTGGCCAACGCCAGGTCATGGGCACATGGATCCTTGAGTACTTATGAAGGTTTATGTCACCTGACTTCCTCATCGTGATTTCTAGTAGCCTTTTCTAAGACCTCAGCATCTGGGAGCATGTACAGCATTTAGCATTGAGGGTAGCTCTCTCAATGGCATTCTAGTCCCTCCTCAATGGGCTGAAATGTGTGCTTGCTTTCTGTTTTGCTTTTCTGGCTCTGTCAGTGGCTACCTTTTGTCTTCTCTGCATCTGGTCTTCTGATATCTTCTCCGGTTAACGCCTCTGTATCCCTTCTTCCTTTCTTCTCCTGTTCTTCATCTCCCTGCCTCCTCCTTTATTATCTGACCCCCTTTGTGCTTGTACCTGTGGTATTCCCTACCCCTTTGATTTACTCTGTTCTCATAGTGTATCTTGCTTGGCCTGAGCTGTGTATATTTTATTTCTTTTACCAGTCTAAATTACTTAAGGATGGGGAAGTCCCTTGTTTCCCTTTCCATCTTCCCAATGGAAATTCTTTAAATCTGGCAAGGAAGTAGGGCAAGTGGAAACAAATGTGAGTTTTTGCTCTGTGGTTGACCATGTGCATGGCTCTTTTTTTTTTTTTTTTTGAGAGTTTTTTGCCATAGGGAGCATGTGCTTGCCAGAAAGACAGAGAGAAAGAGAGAGACAGAAAGTGAGAAGGGATTGGCCACGCCACAATCCCTTCTCCTCCATTCTCCTCTGGGGATCTTGGGCATGCACGCACACATCCCCGGCATGAGTTTAAGTCACCGGGTCTGGGACTCGAACCACAATTGGCTACATGGGAGTCCAGTGACATAGCCATTACGCTAACTGCTGGTCCCGCATGTGCATAGCTCTTTACTTGCACCATTTTTGCTGTCATCATGTTCTGTTTAATTACATGCATGCAAAAGGAGACCTAAATCCTTTATGTTGTGACTTCACATTAAAAAGTAGACTTTGAAAAAAAAAAAGTAAACTTTGTGGGACCAGCAGTTAGTGTAATGGCTATGTTGCTGGACTCCCACGTAGTCGACTGCGGTTCGCATCCCGGCCCCGGTGGCTTAAAACTCACGCCGGGCGCGTGTGCGTGCGTCCCAAGATCCCAAGCGGAGAAT
>NW_006159534.1:8527630-8537879 GCF_000334495.1 Tupaia belangeri chinensis | reverse complement strand
GGGATTGCGGCATGGCCATCCCCCCTGGGAGGTGATTTCTTGCTTTCTTTCTCTCTGTTTTTCTCTGTCTGTCTGGCGAGCGCACGTGCCCTATAGCAAAAACTTCTAAAAAAAAAAAAAAAAGAAAAAAAAAGAAGACTTTGTGTATAGTAGTATTTATAAATGACAAATTTGCCATCCTTCTAGCCAGTCCAGGAGGTGTTTATCGTTATCCCTGTTGGCAGTTGAGAAAATGGAGGTTTGGAGTGCTTGTGTAATTTATCTAGACTTTCACAGTTATGTGACAAAACTGTTTTCCAAATCAGGTCAGACCAATTTATTTTCTTTTGTGAGATTTTTTGCTATAGGGCACATGTGCTTGCCAAAGACATGGAGAGAGACAGAAAGTAAGAAATCACCCCCATGGTAGATGGCCACCCAGCAATGCCCTCTCCCTCATTCTCCTGTTGGGATTTTGGGCATGCACACATACACACCTGGCATGAGTTTTAAGCCAAGGTTCTGGGACTTGAACCACAGTCGACTATGTGTGAGTCCAGCAATACAACCATTATGCCATCTGCTGGTCCCTAAGTCAATCAATTCTAAAGCCTCTTTGCTACCTTCCTACTAGACACCCATCCCGTACCCCCCCCAATTTGCAAATTGATGCTAAGATGATTAATCTATGTGCAGTTGAATAGATTGTTTATTATTCTAGGAGAGTTCATTATCTTATTTAATCAATCAAACAACCAAACTTGAAATGAGAACAGAATAACATTTCCTTCCTACTTAGCATAAATAAAAATAAAATAAATGATTTTATTTTGCACTCTGAGCTAGTGGGATGATGAGAGAGATATTTATTATAGATCTCATGTAAAATGCTAATTTTCTAAGTCAGTGGAATATTTTGGTACGCTTCTGTCAGAGAAGTTATTAATATAGATTAAAAATTCAATGTGTTAGCTAGTGGACCATGTTTGAGAGAAATTTGCACACATTTTTTGGAATGTTGTTATTTTTTAACTTATCAGAATGACATATTTGTATCAAATGTTGCTGTTTTTCTTTTTGATTGTCCTGTCTATAGTGGCTTTGGGAGAGACATTATCTATTACATAGGCCTCCCTAAATTGCAGACTTCTCATATACAAACACTTATACATATAAACCATATTTTTTAAGCTTTATTTATTTTATTCATAATAGCAAGCACATGCCCACACACCAGAGATAGAAAGGGGGAGAGAGAAAGAAATACCCTCAACAGCGACTTGTCATTCCATGAACCCCTTTCTCCAGCTCTCTAACTCTTCAGAATCTGGGCATGTGTCTTTGTGCCCGGTATGTTTTTTGGACCAACTTGGGGATCCAAACCTACTGTCAGCCATGTGGCTTCCACCACTGCAACTCAGTTTGCTACTGATTGTGCCTAAATTCTACTTTCTAACGTGGCATTTTAATTTAAAGAGAGATTTGCATGCAATTTGAACTAACCAAAATATAAAAATACTGTGATAGAAAAATGCAGTATCATCTTAGTTTCTTCATCAGTTCTAATGTTCTCTGTACTAGTGAGAGAAGTTTGACAACAAAGGATTTACACCAAGCCAGAATAAGTGATAGAACCAAGGCTCTCCTCTTTCCACATGGGTGTACCAGGTAATGCTGTGAGGAGTGTGCTCTGATCTACCTCATCCCCATATTTCTTCTCACTGAGGTAGCAGCAGGTGCAGTCATGCTTTCCAACCTCCTTATCAATCCCCATCTGCACCAGACACCAGTTGTTTAAGATTCTGTTGGGGATCTCTCATGTACCTAAGAGAGTGAGGTGATGATGTTTTCTCAATTTAGAATCAGTGCTCAAGAACTCATATGCCTTCTAAATATCCTTTGAAGTTACTTATAAATATTTGTCCAATGAATAAATCAGGTACACCTCTCATTAAGAACTTATTAAATAACTACTAGGTTATAGAATCTGGAAATATGAAATCTAATGAAGAAATTTCCTCAAGGTACAAAGTATCTTGTTGGTAGGGGTCTAAATGCATTTGTTGTCACTATATAACACAGCAAGTGCTATGATAGCAACATGACCAGGCAATTAAGGGACCCCAGAGAAAGGAACACCAAATCAAGCTTGTTCATCAAGTAGTATTTCCCAGATGCCTGGACAATTGGACCAAATTTTGAAAGATGAGTGGGCTTTGCTGGATGGAGTAGGCCCACAGAGCAGAAAGAAAGAACAATTTGTGCTAGGAAAGGTACAGAGACAGCAGAGAGGATGATGTGTTTAAGGACTAGAAATAGTTAGAACTGACTAGAGGAGGGAGAGTGTTGGATGCCGAGGCTTATAGAGAAGTAGGAGCTAGATGCAGAGAGCTTCTGTGCTGAGCATCTTGTGGAAAGACTAACTTACATTGTCCCGGGTAAGGGCTACTCTGAGACCAGCACCCCAAAGTGGAGAAAATAATTGGTGCCCTGATTTATTTTGCATGTTAAGCCTTGCATGATCACAACAATGGCAGCAATAAGTGGTCTGGGCATTTGCAGACCATTTATATTTTGTACAGAAATAGATAATCCAAAATGAATGGGTTTATACATGTACTAAGCATGCAGTTTGTTTTTGGTTTTGACTAGGACCTTGTGCTTGAAAAACAGGGTCACTGAGAGTCATCCTTATGATAACCGTGCTCCCTGGCAAATACTACGATAGAAGCATGGCCAGGCTATTAAGGGAGCACAGAGAAATGACAACTAAATCAAGCTTATTCATCAAGTATTTCCCCACCCCTCCCCTCCCTCAGAATAGCTGGAGGATAGGGATGGAGAGATGCTTCTGTAGCCAGAACCTTTAATCAAACAAGGAACGTAAGTTCAGAGGTTGAAGATGGGTCCTATCCTGCAAGTCGTCAATTAATTGGTTTCAAGATTTTCCAGACATAGATTTATCCCTTTATAACGAAGGTAGACCTGTGACCGCTTACTTTGGCTTGTTGAACAGATAACCTTGGCTTCTGCAGCAAAGCATATTCCCATCTGGGGTGTCTGGGAATTAGGTTTTCTTCATTTACACACTGACCCACACTTCAGCACATTGTAACAGTCTAGATGGAATTTGAAGGAGGATCTGCTGAACTCATCAAACTGTTGACATCCTCTAGAACACCTTTTAGGATACTGGTCTTCCTCTCCCATTCCAGGTTGAAGGCACTTGCACAAAAAGGTGCAGAAGGTGTAAACTTGGAGTCAAATCTTGCATCTTCTCTTCACTGGCCATGTGGTCTGTGGCAACTTGCTCTGCTTTAGCCCAATTTTCACATGTGTAAAATGGAGATACTACCTACTTCATGAGTAATGAAATATCAAGTGCTTGGTCACATGGAATAGATGCTCTGTTGATGTTCACTTCTTTTGCATTGCCAAAACGGCACAATTTCTGCACTGTGGAAATTTTCACAAGTTTCTATATCAAATGAAATGTTACCTGAGTTGCAACTAGATGTCCCCACATTTCTAGGACAGTCCCACTTTTAAATAATTTAATGTCATCTATCTTGATTTTTTTTTTGTCAGAAAATATGACCATCACATCTGTCCATGCCTGAAAGTTATTTGCTTTAGAACAGGGCAGGGACCTTACTCCTAGCAATGCTCAAGATGTTTACACGGAAGTCCACCTGCTGTGGTTGTGTGTACAGTAGGTACGTACAGAACTAAGAATAACTCCACCACTCTTTCTTTGCCTGAAGTCTTTCTTTATATGATGCAGAACACCTTGTCTTCCTTTGCCTAAGATCTTTATATGACGCAGAACACCTTGTCAGTTACAGAAAAATAAAACAGGGAATACTAGAGCCAGGAACTTAAATGTCATATGCTCTCCTAATGACCTTATTGCTACTTATCTTTTATGCCCTGAGAAAAGGGTTCTACCATCACTGACATCCATTATGTTAATGGGCAGAAACTGTTCTTTTGTGCTGAGACTTCTGGGTGCATCATGACTTTTCTCCACACAGATCAGTTCAGAATAATTTCATGCTGTCTGTAGTTGTCAGTGTCCAGTGCTCTTTTTTCTTTTTTAACATACGTGAATTTGCCAGAGAGAGACAGAGAGACAGAAAGAGGAGGGAAAGTGAGAAATCACCCCTGGGGGGACAGGCATGCCACAATTCCTCCTCCTCCATTTTCCTCTTGGAATTTTTGGCACACACATGTACATGTACCACATGTGATTTTCAAGCTAGAGGATCTGGGACTCAAATTATGTTTGGCCATGTGGGAGTACAGTGCCCTAACCACCATGACACCCACTGTCTCCTCCAGTGGCTTTAAAAAAAATGCAATAGGCAGCTGGACTTTGAACTTTAAGGACTGGTTATTCCATTGTGACATACAGAAATTCATATTGCACAGCCCTCCACAGAAGTGTGTTCAGGCAGAATCTATGCAGGGATTTGGAAATCTAGGTGATCTTTGATTATAATAGGTAGTAGTAGGTCCCCAGACCTAACAAGAGGGCTGAAAGTGACATTTTTATGGGACTATGAAGTCACTTTAATGATACTATTTTTCCTTGAGCCATGTGGCACAATCAGAGACTTCTGGAAAATGACACTAGTCAAGCAGGTAGCAGCAAGCCACCGGAGGGCCAGGTCTTGTTCAGAAAAGACTTGAGATAGATTCTACTTTGGGACAGATGATGAGGCAGAGGAGCTTAGATGTTGAATCAGAATGATTCTGGGTGAGGAAGGTTTGCTATAACCTCTGTGGCTGAGCATTCAGGCCTATTGATTACATGGCACCATTGTCTAGCCCCCTCCCTTGCTCCTTATTATGCAGTAGGAATTCTCCTTAGTGGTGTTTCTGAATTAGATATGGATGGAAGCAATGGAAGTGACCTGTATATAAAATAATGAGACAATTTTACCCTCCTCATTAGAGCTGAAGAAGAGAGTCAGCGTGTAGCATGTTATATGGAGCACCGTGTCCTATTCTTAGTTTTACCGGTAAGAAGTCATATAGCACTGTCCAAGTCACTTAGTTATCTGATCATCTGTAAAATGATCCTGAGATTCCTTCCATTTCAGTGCTGCCGTAACTCTAGGAGTGAAAAAAGCGGATAGAAAGGTGGAGTTTTATTGAAAGAAATGGAGATAACTTATGATGAAGGCTGAGAGAGTGGAAGCAACTTAAAGAATCTTTGGGAGAATGATGATATAGAAGACAATACTGTAAAAAGTTGGCAGAAAATAAATGTGCTGAATTCAAAAGGATGTGATCAATAAACAAAAGGATATGATTACATTTCTGGCTTTCCTTTTGAAAGGTTATTATTAGCTCTTGTGGTAGGCCTCAAAATAAGGAATGTCACTGATAATTTTTATGCTTAGTGCACTGTTCTTTGAAAATGGGGTGTATATTTGTGGGTGGGGGTGGGGAGGAATGGGGTATGTTCCATGGAGGACTTTCTCAACGATGGCGAATCAGTTAGGAGTTCAGCCCCACAGACCAACCAAGGCAAATGAGGCACTTCCTCATGAACACTTACTACTGAAAAGATTTTTTTTTCCCCTAATTTACTATCTGAAGGCACTGATTCTGGAGCAGAACTTCTTGTGTTGAAACCCGGCTCTGCCACTGCTAGCTCTGTGACCTTACAGAGGCTACTTCAACTTTTAGCGGGATGCCCATGGAAAAAATACCAAGATGAAACCGCATTCGGGGACATAAAACACACCTCAATAAATGAAAAACAAATAAACCAATATGAAATGTGTTCCCTGCCCACAGTGGGACAAATGAGATATCAGTAATAAGATGATAATAAAATCACAACTAGATGACACATTTCAAATAAATCAGAAATTAGAAAGACAAACCATAAAACAGTTTAAAAATATATAAAGTATATATTTACATAAAATTGATATATATTTGTATTACTAGGGAATGAAGATGAGACTATATAAAAATTTTGGGGATACAGCTAAAGAAGGGCTGAGAGAGAAATTTATAACACTAAATGTATATATTAGAAAATAGAAAAAGTATTTAATAGTCTAAGCTTCTCAAAATCCTAGAAAAAAACCAAAATCTCAAAAAAAAGCATAAAGAATAAAGATAAGCAAATATGAGTGACATTAAAAATGCCAAAACAAGACGGTTTTTTGAAAAGATCTATAAAGTTGACAAAAATTGACAGAAAAAGAGAAAAGATATAAATGATTAATATCAAGAATATAGTAGCAATTACTATCGACCTTGTGGATAATGAAGAAAATAAGAGAATACTCTACACACAGTTCTACACACATAAATTAGACAGCTTAAACAAAACAGAGCACTTCCTCAAAAAATGTAAGTTACTACAACAAAATCATAGTATGAAAGGGATCATTTGAATAACCTTGAAACTATTAAGGAAATTGAATTTCTAATTTTTAAAATTCCAAACAGAAATCCAGATGGTTTCACTGCAGAATTCTATGAAATGTCTAAAGAATTGGCACTAATTTTGTACAATTTCTTTCAGAAAACTGGGAGGAGACACTTCCCAATTTGTAGCATGAAGCTAGTCTTACTCTTACACTATAATCAAATAAAGAATGTAAAAAGAAACCAGAAAACTCTCAGACCAAGACCACTAATGAATATAAATACAATTTTTAAAATGTTTAGTTATTAATTTCTTAGACACACACAGAGAGATAGCACCTCTGACAGGTTCTTGATACTATGATCCAAGCTAACTTTAACCAGGCCCAGGTTGTGGGCATTCCCAGTGTATTCAGGGATATATCCAGGCTTGAACCTGGAATCTTCCCAGGTAGATCAGCTTCACAGAGCATTGCATTTGACTACTGTGTCACTGTCTAATCTTAAAACACAAGCATTTTTAACAAAATAATCATGTATACAATTAACAGTATGAAAAAATTATACACCAAGTGGGATCGATAACAAAATAATCGTGTATACAATTCACGGTATGAAAAAATTATACACCAAGTGGGATCGATTTCAGGGATGTAAGGCCAGTTTATAGTAGAAAAATCAATCATTGTAAACCACAGTGTTAGAAAGCTAAAAAGGCAAAAACCTCTCATGATCATGTCAATCCATGCAAAAAGAACATTTGAAGTTTTAGCAAGATTATAAAAGGGTATTCAGGTCAGAAAAGAGGTCGCTATTCACAGATGACATGATTGTCTATTGCCCTTGTAGAAAAGTCCTAGTAAATCTACATGAAAACTCCCAAAACTAATGAATGAGTTCAGCAAGATCATAGAATACAAGATAAACATCCAAAAATCAGTTGTATTGCTTATAGCCACAAGCATGTGACCACCAAAATTAAAATATACCACTGGCGGTTGCTAAGATGCGAGTGCTAAAAAATGTGAACACATAATGATCAAAATAAAAATATGTCTTAGTAAATGTACCTGACCTCAAAACTGAAAAAATAAATCACTGGATATAACAAGATGAAAAAGATAGCTAGTCTTAGCCCTTTCCACAGAATTACTTAGAGCAGAAAGAGAAGAAATTGAAACAGTGCATAAATGAATATAGCAACTCTAACAGGAGTAATATGTAATGACTTCCAAAATGTATTTTAAGTGAAAAACAGTAAGGTGCTATGCTGTGTATATATCTTAAGATATATTTTTAAATTGCTAATAAAGCTTGTCTTAGTCAGTAGATAGCTCTCTTCTCTTAGTTTCTATTTTTACTGTTGCATATAGTAGCTATTAAAATAATAATTGAGAAGAAATATTGTAAAATAGATTGGTTTATTCAAAACAGCTTCTCTATGAAGGCCTGAAAATCCACCATTAGATTTGTTCTTCATTTTTATTCACTGCCTTCCAATTTAAGATCCTAGGCCAAGGAGCAAATTATGAGTCCCTTGGGAGAGAAGGACCATTACATTCTTTTGTTTTTCTTCAAAATACTTTTTTTTCAGAGAAGATTTGCAATAAACACTGATTGTCTGGACATTCACTAAGCTAAAATGAAGCAATGAAAGAGGATGCTTAAAATGATTCTTACTGTTGCTTTTTTTTTTTTTCTTTTTTGGAGAGATTTTCGCTATAGGGCGCATGTGCTCGCCAGCCAGACAGAGAGAGACGTAGAGACAGAAAGAGAGAAATTATACCTCAGGGGGGATGGTCATGCCGCAATCCCTTCTCCTCCATTCTCCTCTTGGGATCCTGGGCACACACGCACACGCGCCCGGCGTGAGTTTTAAGCCACCAGGTCCGGGTCGCGAACCGTGGTCGACTACGTGGGAGTCCAGCGACATAGCCATTACGCTAACTGCTGGTTCCCCTTACTGTTGCTTTTAAGTATGCACGTCTTAGTAGATTGTCAGCCTTGCTCCTCAAACCTATTTAGCTAAATGAAGCAGGGAATTAAGAATTGGGAATAAAACAATCACTTCCAAACTGTTTTTTTTTTCTTCTTTGCTTCAAAAACTATATATTTTTTGTCTGGCCAGAAAGATAGATCTTACAAATCTATCTCCGTGAATGGAGAGTTGAGCTGCAGTGTGTGAAATCCTTCATCCTTTCTGTCCAGATCTCTAAGATTGAAGACCTGCCTTGAGACATAAAATAAAAACCCACAAACTTGAAGGAAAAGGGAAGCTTTAATAGGAAAGTGAGGATTTTTAATAGAAAAGAAATAGACCCCTATATAGGTGGGCTGCTATCAGAGAAGGACAACCTATAGGGTTAGGTGTTACATTTATTCTAAGAGTTAGTAATACATTTTTAGCAGGGGAAGGTCTGTCATGGTATCTGGCTTCTTTGTTTGGAACTCGTGGGCTTTTCCTGTACCTGTGCATCATTCTCACAGGTGAGAAATTCAATTACTTTATCATATATGCCCAGTGTGAACTTGGAAGGTAGGACCATCCATGTATGGATGAACTGCCCTACTATTGATAGTTTATTGCCCCAGTGAGAATTAGGATGTTGACCTAACATCCCATCCCAGTGGTGAATTTCTGTGTATATATTTGGGATGACAGGAGGAAAGATAACAACCTTCCTGGCGCCAGGAGCTGGGTGGGAGGAAGGCATTCTCAGAGAGTCTGGTTGTAACTCCTGATAAGTTGTGATTGATGCAACAGATGTCTTGCTGCTATTTTCTTAGGACTGCCTGCTCACTTCAAGCTAACAGCTGTCACAGTTGCATACAGTCAGATTAACCTTTCAGGTTTTATCAAGAGTTAAGTATACTAATGACAAGAATTGCCCAATGTTGATTGTGTTTAGGCTAAAGCATTTATAGACAATTTTGATGTTTGTTCTTTAGTAGGGCAATGGATAAATGATGTCTCAAAGGTCTTCTCTGCTCTGATCCACTCTGAGCTTAAAGTCTGATCATATTTCAATTGTTTTCCAGTTTTTTGTTTTCTTTTTGTGGGGACAAGTATTACGGTAACTCCTATGTTCCACAACTAACACAATCACTAAGAACAACAAAGGGACCAGCAGATGGCAAAACGGTTATGTCGCTGGACTTCCAAGTAGTCGGCCACAGTTCAAGTCCTGGACCTGGCAGCTTAAAACTCAGGCTGGACACATATTCGTGCATGCCCAAGATCCTAAGAAGAGAATGGAGGAGAAGGGATTGTGGCATGGCCATCCCCTTGATGGGAAAGAGATGGGGTGGGGGGTGGGGGGTAATTTCTAACTTTCTATCTCTCCACCTCTCTCTCTCTCTCTCTCTCTCTCTCTCTCTCTGGCGAGCGTATGTATCCTATAGCAAAAATCTGTTAAAAAAAGACAACAAAATTTTTTTAAAGGAGGAAAGTGATAAATATATGTGAATGCTCTCAGCATTTCAGATACAACTCTGTGCCATTAACATGGCAACTTACAGCTATGATCGAACCACACAAGCCTATGTAAGTCACCTACCTAAGATCCAGTAAAAGTTTCAAAGACTAAGTCTCCATTTGAACTTTTGGTAGATTTTACCTCAGCTGCTTAAACCTCTATTAAACAAATACATCTTTTCTTTTGCTGGTTTTATTGTGTTTGCTATTATAACTCATACAAGCGATGGTTAGAACAGAGTGAAAATTTGCAGCTAAAATACCATCTGGAATGGCAATACTTGCACCCCGGCTGGTTAAAATGTGCATGTTTGATTTTTCCCCAGTTGCCAAAATAGAACTCTGTGAAATCCTTGGATAAAGGAATTCCCTGACAAATTTACATGGATAAACACTGTGTCT
>NW_006159534.1:8521906-8525750 GCF_000334495.1 Tupaia belangeri chinensis | reverse complement strand
AACCGTGGTCGACTACGTGGGAGTCCAGCGACATAGCCATTACGCTAACTGCTGGTTCCCCTTACTGTTGCTTTTAAGTATGCATGTCTTAGTAGATTGTCAGCCTTGCTCCTCAAACCTATTTAGCTAAATGAAGCAGGGAATTAAGAATTGGGAATAAAACAATCACTTCCAAACTGTTTTTTTTTTCTTCTTTGCTTCAAAAACTATATATTTTTTGTCTGGCCAGAAAGATAGATCTTACAAATCTATCTCCGTGAATGGAGAGTTGAGCTGCAGTGTGTGAAATCCTTCATCCTTTCTGTCCAGATCTCTAAGATTGAAGACCTGCCTTGAGACATAAAATAAAAACCCACAAACTTGAAGGAAAAGGGAAGCTTTAATAGGAAAGTGAGGATTTTTAATAGAAAAGAAATAGACCCCTATATAGGTGGGCTGCTATCAGAGAAGGACAACCTATAGGGTTAGGTGTTACATTTATTCTAAGAGTTAGTAATACATTTTTAGCAGGGGAAGTTCTGTCATGGTATCTGGCTTCTTTGTTTGGAACTCGTGGGCTTTTCCTGTACCTGTGCATCATTCTCACAGGTGAGAAATTCAATTACTTTATCATATATGCCCAGTGTGAACTTGGAAGGTAGGACCATCCATGTATGGATGAACTGCCCTACTATTGATAGTTTATTGCCCCAGTGAGAATTAGGATGTTGACCTAACATCCCATCCCAGTGGTGAATTTCTGTGTATATATTTGGGATGACAGGAGGAAAGATAACAACCTTCCTGGCGCCAGGAGCTGGGTGGGAGGAAGGCATTCTCAGAGAGTCTGGTTGTAACTCCTGATAAGTTGTGATTGATGCAACAGATGTCTTGCTGCTATTTTCTTAGGACTGCCTGCTCACTTCAAGCTAACAGCTGTCACAGTTGCATACAGTCAGATTAACCTTTCAGGTTTTATCAAGAGTTAAGTATACTAATGACAAGAATTGCCCAATGTTGATTGTGTTTAGGCTAAAGCATTTATAGACAATTTTGATGTTTGTTCTTTAGTAGGGCAATGGATAAATGATGTCTCAAAGGTCTTCTCTGCTCTGATCCACTCTGAGCTTAAAGTCTGATCATATTTCAATTGTTTTCCAGTTTTTTGTTTTCTTTTTGTGGGGACAAGTATTACGGTAACTCCTATGTTCCACAACTAACACAATCACTAAGAACAACAAAGGGACCAGCAGATGGCAAAACGGTTATGTCGCTGGACTCCCAAGCAGTCGGCCACAGTTCAAGTCCTGGACCTGGCAGCTTAAAACTTAGGCTGGACACATGTTCGTGCATGCCCAAGATCCTAAGAAGAGAATGGAGGAGAAGGGATTGTGGCATGGCCATCCCCTTGATGGGAAAGAGATGGGGTGGGGGGTGGGGGGTAATTTCTAACTTTCTATCTCTCCACCTCTCTCTCTCTCTCTCTCTCTCTCTCTCTCTCTGGCGAGCGTATGTATCCTATAGCAAAAATCTGTTAAAAAAAGACAACAAAATTTTTTTAAAGGAGGAAAGTGATAAATATATGTGAATGCTCTCAGCATTTCAGATACAACTCTGTGCCATTAACATGGCAACTTACAGCTATGATCGAACCACACAAGCCTATGTAAGTCACCTACCTAAGATCCAGTAAAAGTTTCAAAGACTAAGTCTCCATTTGAACTTTTGGTAGATTTTACCTCAGCTGCTTAAACCTCTATTAAACAAATACATCTTTTCTTTTGCTGGTTTTATTGTGTTTGCTATTATAACTCATACAAGCGATGGTTAGAACAGAGTGAAAATTTGCAGCTAAAATACCATCTGGAATGGCAATACTTGCACCCCGGCTGGTTAAAATGTGCATGTTTGATTTTTCCCCAGTTGCCAAAATAGAACTCTGTGAAATCCTTGGATAAAGGAATTCCCTGACAAATTTACATGGATAAACACTGTGTCTTTTCTCTTAATTCTTGATTGTCTGTCTGGAGGTCATTAGTAAAGATCGAGCAGCTCTTAGGGGAAGAAAGATGCTCTTGGGAGTCACTGAAGTTTTCTACATAGAGGGTTTTAAAAATTCAAGTCAACAGCTTAAACTCCTATAGGATACAAATAGGAAGACAGCATATTCCCAAGGCGACCAAGTCTAAGAATGTCTAAACAAGCATCCTGTTAGGAGTGTGTTATAACGTGTATTTTTACAGATGCAAATGACTCATTGCACAAACTGTTCCTACTAAATATTACCTTTTCAGAGATTGAGAATAAAGCTTTCCTGGCTCATAATCGGAATTAGTAGGTACCGAGCAATGTTCTGTCAGTCCTGAGTCAAAGCATTTTTGTTGAACTGTGGATGTTAATGTGTGGCTATGGCCATATCTGAAGTGTCTTCCTAATAATCCACTCTGTTCCTCTATTCAGAGCTAAAGGGAGACCAGCTATGTTCAGGCTTTCTGGTGAGGGAGGTCTGAAACATTGTTCCACTCAGCCAGCCCTGACTTTCCTGGTGTTCACTGCCATACAAATACTCATGGTACACTGACTGTTCTGACCCTGGCTTCTCATTTCTGTCAGTAAAACCAAGTAGTTATCCAGATAATGTAGGAACATCTTTACTCTGCCAAAGTTAATTTGAGTAATCAAGCCATCGTGTATACGGAAATGTCTTCTCAGTGCTCTGGTTGTTATATTATCTGAAAGCACATATTTAGGAGAGCAATGATACAGATAATTCAGTGTAATTTCTCAGCTAAATGTGAATCAGGAGAAACCTCGAGTTAAAATTTTCCGTAGTCAGTCATGAGATTGGGAGGGAGTACTGAGTGTAACTGCAGGACATTTCCATGGGCAGTAATGAGGTTTTACTAGTAACATAATTGTATTCATTTAAACTTGGGAAAGTTATGCATAATGAATCTGTCCAACTGTTCCATTTTTAAAAATTCTAACTTAATTTTTTTATTTTCCACTTGTATACATTAGTGTTTACTTTTCCCTTCTCAGTCTTAATTTTATCTGCATAGATTATGCTGATTATTCTTTCTCTGCAAAATTTATATAGATATCAGTATTACAAGATTATAAGAAATGGTATTAGTTCCAAGTGCACAGTTGCTTTACAATGGAAGCATTAATAAAAACGACTTCATAATTCTGTTATTTGTCTAGTCTTTGTTTCTTCCAAAAATTTTGGTCAAATTTAGTTTCACTAATCTTGGTCCAGTTAGGTGTCTGGTTAATACCACCAATTAGATGTCTAACTAATACAACTCTCTTTTATGTATTCAACAAACACTTTATGGAGTGACTACCAAGTACTAGAACCAGTCTAGATGCAGGCAATAAAAGATGAAAGAATCATGGTGGGAAATTATACTTCTGGATAGCTGTAGGAAGTTATAAGAGACTATAACTCCCGCTCTAGACCTGATATTAAGCCAGATCCTCAACAGCATTCTAGCCTTTCTAACCTATCAGAGCAGAGCATACAAAGAAAGACAACTAAATGCCAGAACTGGTAAAGCTATTTAAGAAAAGAAACTCAGAATTGCTGTTATTCCTAGTGGATTAATAGATGAAGGAAAACCTACCATGGGGGACCAGCAGTTAGCGCAATGGCTATGTTGCTGGACTCCCATGTAGTCGACTGCGGTTCGTGTCCTGGACCCGGTGGCTTGGAACTTACACCAGGCGCATGTGCGTGCGTGCCCAAGATCCCGAGAAGAGAATGGAGGAGAAGGGATTGGGGCGTGGCCATCCTCCCTGGGGGGTGATTTCTCGCTTTCTATCTCTCTGTCTGTCTCTCTCTGTCTGGTGAGCGCACATG
>NW_006159534.1:8507319-8521875 GCF_000334495.1 Tupaia belangeri chinensis | reverse complement strand
AAAAAAAAACCCCCCCAAAAAAAAAAAAAAAAAAAGAAAATCTATCATGGACAAAGGATTAAGGAGAAAGCTGCCTAACTTTTGGTGGTTGCATATGGGCTGGCATGAAGAAATAGGATCTTGAGAAGTTCCAAACCCAGAAAATCAGTATTTCTCTGCCAACCCTTTTCCAGGGACCTTCACCAAATGTGCAGAGGTACAATGCCAAATAATAGAATCAGAAGAGGTTTGCTGAGCTCATTTACCTCTGAGGATGAAAAGCTTTTCTTAAGCATAAGGTAGGAGACCAGTGAGGACTAGAGGTAGGGCAAAAGAGATGAGAGAAATCCCTATAAGGCAGCTTAAGCCTTCATCAGATATTACCACAGTAGGCCTGAGAAGGCTGGGAGTGAGTGGGGGAAGTTGACAGTAATTCCATCAAGTGGCCTTTGCAGACACAAAACTATACAGATCCCAAAGGATAAGAGCTGGACACTAGTGCTAAGATAGAGTAATACTATTTGAGAGACAAAAATCTAAAAGCAGGACTTCACAAAAAATGTACAACTCCCTGGGGACCCCAAAAAAGCTTGAAAATGGACCAGAAAGTAGAGGGACAGTTGAAAGATCTTACAAATTTGGTGTCTGGGCTATAAAGGAGAACAGTATTTCCAGAGATTTGCCAATGCTCAGAAACCCAATCTTGCTAGAGAGTCCTGAACATGTGCTTCTACTTAAAAGCCAATGGTTAATTAAATCTAATTAAGACTAAACTAAGCTCAGACCCATCTCAACTACAGATTACCCTAACTCAGCCCTGACAGAGAAATGAGTATATCCTTTCCTGGGGCTTATTGTTATTTGTTTTTCTCCTAATATTTCACCTACAATGTCTGAACCACAGTGAAATTGATGTATGCCAGGAAACAAAAATTACACCTCAGTGTTAAGAGAGGAAATGGTCAATAGAAGCATGCCCAGGGATGAGACTACTTGGTGCAATTATGTAGTTTATAAAATCCATAGAGATAGATCAATTGATCAATCAGTGTGGAAAAAAGACAATAAGAGAGCAGAGGTGGTTTCAGCAGAGAGATAGAAGCTATAGACAGAAATCAAATAACCATGCTAGAAATGGAAAGTATAATATCATAAGTAAATAATTTATTTGACAAATTTTATAGCAGACAAAAACAGCAGAAGAAAGGATTGGTACACTTGAACAAGTGAATGAAATTACCCAAACTACAAAATAAAGAAAAAAAGAGTGAAAACAGGAATAGGCTAATTGAAACCTGGGGTCAATATTATATGGTCTAAACATGGGAAACTGGAGTCTGGAAAGGGAAGAGAGGTAAGAAAAAAAGAAATCGTTGAAGAGACAGTGACTGAATTTAAAGATGTTTTAAAAAAGAATTACTTTATTTAATTCCATTTGTTATTATTATTTTTTAATTTGCCCAGAGATTGAGAGAGAGAAAAAGGGAAAGCAAGAAGTAAGCTGCCAGGTCTGGAACTCAAACCACGGTCAGCCATGTGGGGATCCTGCGCCTTTAACTACCGTGCCACCTGCTGGTCCCAGATTTATAGATCTTAATCACTAGAAAAACAGAGAAAGACCCAGTATGGATAGGTATATGAACGTTCAAATTGGGTATTCAAGAGAAGCCTAATTAAGATACCATAATTTAAGCAGAAACCATAATACACAATAGAAGATAGTCTTCTTCTGCCTAGAGAAGAAACAAGTACAAAAGTCCTATATTGGTAGTAATCCTGGATTATTTGAGCACAACAGGAAACTAAGAAACAAGAAGCAATAGGAAATAATTTGGAGCCGTCAGTGAGCATGAGATTATGTTTTGGATAAGCCCTCAGAAGAAGATGTATTTGTCAGAGTTCTCCAGAGGTATAGAACCATGAGTGTATACACACTGTCTTCTTATTATAAGCTATGGGCTAGTATGATTATGGAAGGTGAGATGTCCCATGATTTCCATCTGCATGCTGGAGAACTAGGAGAACTAATGGTGTAATTCCGTTAAATTCTGAAGGTGTGAGAACCAGGAGCAGCAATGGTGTAAGTCCCAGTCCAAGAACAGGAGCAGACAGATGTTCTAGGTCAAACACTGTTAATACACAGAGAAAGAATCCCCCTTCCTCCAGGTGCTCAACAGAGAGGGCAGTCTGCTTTACTCAGCTCACTGAGTGAATCCTAATCTTATCCAAAAACTCCTTTACAGATACTTCCAGAAGTAATACTGAAGCAAATATTTGAGGACCCCTGTAATCAAGTTGATATATAAAATTAATCACTGCAGAAATGTTGGAAAATCTTACTTTCGAAAGCCATTGGAGAGCCTCAATGTATTTAATGGGAATTGTTTGGGTAGGGGAATATACAGATGAATTTTCACATTGGATTTCCTTTTTGTTCCCCTTCCAGATATAAAGATTTCAATTTAGTATAGCTTTTTTTTTTACTGATCTTCAAGAAGTTCTGAGGTCATCCTGTGGTAAGGATCATAATGTTTTAAGAGGTTATAAAATCTGTTTATAATTTTAGACTTTAGTTCACATTACAAAGGAGACATTTTAGCCATGTAAGTTTCCACCAGCAGAAAATACACAGGTTCACTCTCCGCATAGGTCAGAAATAAAATGATGAATGCTTTAGCTACCACAGTGATATTTGAAATAGAAGCCATACAGAAGTTCAAAGAGATGTTGTATGTTTGAATAGGGAGTTCTATTTCTATGAATGTTACATCATAGTCATTCTGAATGTCAAGTCCTCTAAGTTTCTCATGACATAGGGCAATAGCTTCCTCCAAGAAGAGAAGAACAGACTTATTAGAAATCCCATTGGTGCTTGTTTTCTTTAAGCTATGACATGTATTTGATTTCTGAATTATAAGTACACTTGTTAAAATAGGTTTATTTATCTTATTCATGATGTAGATCACATGCATGTTGAGAGAGGAGTAAAGAGAAGTACCCTCAATAGGTCTCGTCATGCCATTCTCCCCTTCTCCAGCCCTCCAGCTCATCAGGATCCTGGCATGCACTTACATGCCTGGCACGTATTCAGGCACTTTGATTTGCTATCGATTATGCCACCAGACTGAATCTAAGTACACTTTCTGAAGCCATTAGGATGGAAAAAATCATTTCAATTTTTGTGTAAACTATGGGAGAATGGCATAAATTTTGTCTGTTAAAAAAGACACGAGTGAATGTAGAATTAAGGTTTTATCTTTGTAATATTTACAATGCTAATGAACTCAAAATAACCCCAAGGTCATTAAAAGAGAGTATTTCTGTACCCTAAGACAGGAAGAAATGCATACCTGCTGTTCTTTGTGTCCAATTTCGAAACTGGTGCTAGTCAGACCAAGGACATGGGCTTGCTTGTGTCATAGTCTGAGCCTCTCTCTACTAGGCTTGACTGAAGTGGAGAAGTTCAATAGGAATTAGGCCCGTGGAATAAGAAAGTCAGTCTAATCTGGGAGTCCAGCAGGAGGCAGGGGCAGGCATTAATAAAGACAGCCAGTGGAGCTCCCTGAAAGGGGTGAGCTTTACACAGAGCTCCGAAGGACAAGAAGTGAAGAAATGACAATTTGGTGACACTCGAGGCCCTTGAGTTTATTTTGAAGGATGTATGTCTGCTTCTGTGTGCTCCTGCTTCACCACGTTTCCCTGCCAAAAGTAATGAGGCTCAGGAAGCATGAGCTATATTTAATTCAGCTTCATAATGCCCTACTAATTGGTTTGCCAACCAATTTTGAGTGCACAGTCCTGAGTGGCTAGGATGATGCACAATGCTACAGACTTGCCCTTGTATTGTCCAGACAGCAGTTAAAATTCCACCTGGGAATCCATAGACCCATAGGTCTAATCGAAGATACTTGTGTTGCATTTAGGTAAAGAATGTATTTATGGTTCAAAGAGTAGCAAATGACTCACTTCCCATTGGAATCCTCTTTCTTTCTCAGTTTCTTTCCTTTTCACTTTTTCTTTCATTTATTTCCCTGACTTAATCAACTTCCTTTTTGTTGCTTCTAAATCTCACCAGGAGCAGATAAACACTCAAACAGAATGCTTGCTTTTGGAAAGTGCTTGGAAGATGATGTGATTTTTATCATACTCTTACAGCCCAGTAGAATCAGTCAGAATAAATACATCAGGAGGCCTTACTTGAGGGCCCCTGGGATGCCACGTGTGGTAAAATCTAGCCTACTTTTGGGCTTATTTCTCCTTCTGGCATCATCTAGGCATTTTCACGTATGTCCACAGGAGTTATCTACCCACGTTCCCACAAAGTGTAGCCCTGGATGAGAGTGTATGCCACCTCCTCAGTCCTCCTACCATGTTCAGCCAAGGCTTTTAGGCCAGTTACAAAAGAGAGTTTGTATATTTTTTAAAAAAGAGACTGTGCTGTGTGTCACTAGTCAAAATCTCTAGAATAACTACTAAAGAAACAGAATGCTTATCTAAACATAATAAACAAGGGACCACATTTGCAAAGTAATGGTACAGGTTTCTTGTTCAACATGGTCATTAAAGATGTGGTTCATCCCCACGCCCTATCACAAGTCCACATAAATGCCAGTGAAAGGAGTAGAAACCAAGGTCAGCAACAAAGAGGAGTCAGAAGCAGTCTAGAGGTGTGCACCCATTTCTGGAATATGTAAAGAGGTTGGAAGACTTCGTTAGGAGAGAGAAATCTTTAGCTTAGTGTCTGCAGGTGTCCCTAAACAGCACTCCCTGGACTCCCAGGAGGCACAGGAGGAGGCTTCCAGTGCCATGAACAGCACAGATGATGCAAGAGGCAAAACGATAGGAAAATTCATGAACCCTAACCCCTTTTCACTCTCTTAGCTCCAGGCTACCATCTCTATACATGTGCCTACAAGAACATAGACCTTTATAGGAGAAATAGAACTGGAAAAACTCAGGCCTTAGGGAGCCTAGGTGCACTTTAGGACAAGAGCCCACCCCAGGGGAAATTTGACAATTTCTAGAGACATTTTTGGCTTTCACAATTAGGGGATGCTCCTGGCATGAAGTGGATATAGACCAGGGAGATCCGACACATTCTGTCATGCACAGAATAGCCTCTTATAGCAAAGATTCTCTAGCCCATGATGTCAGTAGTGCCAAGGTCGAGAAATCCTGCTGTAGGTGAGGAGAGGCACAGGACGAAGTGCAGGGAATGAAATGAAAGTCTACATGTTAAGCTGTGGGAACCCCAGCTCCCTTGCTCACTCTGCTCCAGCATGCTGGCTGCTTTTCCATAAGAGAGAATAGAAGGCCCCCAGACAGTGACTTTGAGGTGTCCCAATAACAAAGCATTCACTACCCATTATCCAACATTGAGGCTCATTAGCTGGCAAGACTTCCATGTACTTAATGGCTTAGTAAGATTTTTAACATCCTCATTTCAGATATAAATGACAGGAAATATTTTAGAAACATTTTAGATTTAGACATTTTAGAAAAACTTCTAAAAGGAAAGATAGACACTAAAATAAACTGAAGTTAAAAATTTGAAAGTGTTTTCGAGGAAAATATATACACACCACACACACAAGTATAGAACATGCTTTATAGTTAATGTCCTTAGAGAGATAATAAAAGATTTAATGTATTCTATGCTAAAGACAGAAAGCAGAGAAAAGAGTTATTTGAAGTGAAAAATATGTGTGCAGAAAGAAATTAAGTAATAAAGTTAAAGCAGTCTCCTATAAAGTAAAATAAGAGGCAAAGAAATGGGTAGAGGATGGAATTGAGTAGTAGAGGAAAGATAAGAAAACTAAACTGGTCTCTCGCCTGTGATACTAGATGTCCCATATTTATATAGAGAGGTAATAAGAGCAAAGAAATGAGTGGAAACAATAATGCAAGAATACTATTCCCAACCAAAAAGTTTAAGTCTCCAAGGGAAAAGGCTTGACAAGTAGCCAGCATCAAAACTAAAGGAAGAGGCTGGCAGGTGGGATGGTGGTTAAACGTGTTGAACTCCCACTGGCCAACCACGGTTAGAGTCTCAAACTGGGTGGCTTTCCCTTTCTCTCTCTCTCTCTCTCTCTCTTTCTTTTTCTCTCTCTGTCACTCTCTGGTCAAATTGAGGTAAATCATTATGTGTTTCTAAAACACCAAAGAGAAAGAAATGTATTGAAACAACGTACTGAGAATAGGGTTGGGATCTGACTTCTCAGTATCACCCTGGTACACTAGAAGTCCCTGGAGCTGTCCCTCCTTCAGAGTTCTGAAGAGCAATGGAGTGACCTGTTTGT
Source organism: Tupaia belangeri chinensis (assembly GCF_000334495.1). Classification (NCBI taxonomy): domain Eukaryota; kingdom Metazoa; phylum Chordata; class Mammalia; order Scandentia; family Tupaiidae; genus Tupaia; species Tupaia belangeri. The sequence goes on along the minus strand of NW_006159534.1, from coordinate 8,515,597 downwards.
AGGCATCCAAACCAGAATGCTAGACCTTGATAGAACCTCCATGATACGTGAGGAAGGAATAAACATATTTCAGACAAACAAGAGTGCCTACATTTACCTTTTATGCATACTTTTTTTTTTTTTTTTGTAAGACACTGAATAAGTGGAGAAGCTGAGAGAGATGGACCTGGGTTCCTAGAAATAAGGCCGTCAGCATCAGGGAATGTCTGCCTACAGGTGCAGGACAGGTGTGTGTCTTGTCTAGCCAGTCGCCACTCTAACCTGGAGACAAAGTCAGAGACTCCTTCACAGGAGTCCCCAGGGAAATGAAAATGAAACAGAATGATTTCCTGATTTGTTGGACTTAGTGGAACATGGATTTTAATTCAAGCAGACTCACTTTACTTGGCTGTCCGTGACACATACAGAGAACAAAGTTCTGGATTATAAGAACTGGTCTTATGTGAATAGTCTTAGATCCAAGATCTGAGGTTTTAGGGAGAGAAAGAAAAAGAACATCTTTTGGTTTTGTTGCCATGTTTTTCCAAAGGAGTACTTAAACTCTTCAAAATAAAACTATAAAAAAAAAAAAAAAAACTAGGTTGCTGAAGTTTCTACTCAATGCTTAGCAAGTATTAGGCATGCTATAAATAAATATTAGTTGAATAAATGAATGAATGCTTTCACTATATATGAACCTTAGTCCTACAAAGTGTAGAAGAATATGGAAGACTTTACAGAAATCTTTAGCAAATGCATTGAGAAAATGCAATTCAAGAAAATAGGCTTCGCTCCAACTGAGAAAGCTCAAGACATGAATGTGTTCAATAGTAACTAAGAACTGGATAAAGTTTTTAAACTAAAGGAAAAGAAACAGTGGTTTAGCCAATTATGGAGCCATGGGAATCCTGTTAAAAGCTAGTTTCAAAAATTAGAGAATGGGGTAAGTGTGTGATCTTAACAATACCCAGCTCCCCAATCCTAGTGGCTTAGTGAACAAATTTAAGATCCAAGATCTGAGGTTTTAGGGAGAGAAAGAAAAAGAACATCTTTTGGTTTTGTTGCCATGTTTTTCCAAAGGAGTACTAAAACTCTTAAAAAAAAAACTATAAAAAAAAAAAAAAAACTAGGTTGCTGAAGTTTCTACTCAATGCTTAGCAAGTATTAGGCATGCTATAAATAAATATTAGTTGAATAAATGAATGAATGCTTTCACTATATATGAACCTTAGTCCTACAAAGTGTAGAAGAATATGGAAGACTTTACAGAAATCTTTAGCAAATGCATTGAGAAAATGCAATTCAAGAAAATAGGCTTCGCTCCAACTGAGAAAGCTCAAGACATGAATGTGTTCAATAGTAACTAAGAACTGGATAAAGTTTTTAAACTAAAGGAAAAGAAACAGTGGTTTAGCCAATTATGGAGCCATGGGAATCCTGTTAAAAGCTAGTTTCAAAAATTAGAGAATGGGGTAAGTGTGTGATCTTAACAATACCCAGCTCCCCAATCCTAGTGGCTTAGTGAACAAATTTAATGAGGCACTTCCAATTATTTTGAAAATCATGGAAACCTGGCATGGTACCAGAGCTATGCACAGAAGCTGAGAAATAGCTTTTGAAATAGGTGAGTAACAGGCTTAAATTTTCAGTATCAATCCTCAGAACAATAACCCAATTAAATGAGATAACGATGGAAGAATGGCAAGTAGCTCTGAGGTTCTGGAGTCCCGAGGAGATGATTTTGAATTTGTCATAGCCATAATTCTCCTTGAGCTCTCCTCATACTCTCTGTCTATAGATAAATCACCTCTATGCCAGTCTCTGGAAAGGAGTCTGTCTTGAATATTAAAAAACAAAGAGGGAGGAAGACAGAAGAGCATATCTGTTGCTCTGTTCTATGTAGGTAGGTCGAGATCAAGGTGACCTGGTTGCTAATATTTTACCTCATGATTCAATCTGTATAATCAGAATTCTGTTTTTTTTTCTTTTTTCCCGAGACTGAGCATCCATTAAATCATTTATATTTGCCCTCCTATGACTCAGTCCTTGTTTTAATAACTAGTCCAAGTCCTTCCTTATTTTGCTTGTCTGACCTATTCACAACTCGAGCCCTGTTCCCCTCCCTATCCTTCTTGTCTGGACTCTGTACCCTGAGATCTCCTAATGCAGTCTTCGGATACACCTCCTGTGGGTGCTCCACATGCTGGAGAAAACCTGGCTGCATCTTCTGGGCCTTTCTGCTGCCCTTCCACTCCTTTCATGCCATTTATCCTTCTGTGTTCTGTATATTGAGACTCAACTGTGTTTTAACTTTGCCAGCGAATGGTTCTGTTTTGATTGTCTTCTCTTCATCCCATTGGGAGGGAGGGATTACATCTTGGAATTATGGAGATGGCCAAACACATGACACCTGACATTGGACAAAAGTCAGATGACATTAACAGACGTTTACTAATCACAGATACTCATGTCCTGAACCACACAGAGCCACAGTCGTTGTACTGAACTTTGAGAACAGGCAGAGGGTGCAAGGCTGTAGCATAAGGTTCAGGTGGACGTCTGATTTCTGTCAAAGGCTGTGATTGGCTTGCTTGGATAATTCCATGGGCTGGAAGGGAACCCAAATCTCCTACTTAGGATAAGCAGGGACCACACTCCTTGATAAGGATGGATGGTCTTCTAGGGAATTTTATCTGCAGAAGCACAGTGGGGAGGGTTACTTGCAATTAGGCCCTTTGAATTTTTTGTCTGGATTTTCCCCAGATGTCCAGACCCTTATGTTATAGACTCTTAGTTGTAAGCCTTAGTATCACAGTCCTTCCGCTATCTCCTGCCCTCTGTGTTTGTGTCTACTTTATCCGTTCATGCAGTCCAAATCACTGCATCTCTTACTACGTCACGGGAGAAAATCAGTCCATGCTGGCTAAGTTGATCTTAGTATTATGAAATAAAAGAGTTTGATGGGAAAACCTCACTATTGTCCACTTGATTAGCTTCATTTCATAGCAGAGGGAACTGTGGCTGGGGAAGGTTCTGCCTGTAGTGACAGGCAGAAAGAGCATTCTTTTTTTTTTGGAGAGGTTTTTGCAGTAGGGTATGTGCTCTTGCCAGAAAGACAGAGAGAGACAGAGAGACAGAAAGCGAGAAATCACCCCCTAGAGGGGATGGCCATGCCGCAATCCCTTCTCCTCCACTCTCCTCTTGGGATCTTGGGCACATACGCACATGCGCCTGGCTTGAGTTTTAAGCCACCGGGTCCGGGACACGAACCGCGGTTGACTAAGTGGGAGTCCAGCGACATAGCCATTACGCTAACTGCTGGTCCCAGAAAGAGCATTCTTGAAAGCATGAGTGAAACATTAAGATTTTTTTTTTAATCAGTAAAAATAATTAATGTCATATTAAAAAGAAGACATTTTGGGAGAAACTATTTGTTCAGAGTTTATAAAAATCTTAAAGACATTCAAACACAAGTTAGGTATCAATAGCTAAGTAAATAATATCCACTACATATGATAAGCTTTTAGGACTTCTCCAAGCTCAGGGTGGTGCACAATAGCTACTAATAAGCAGTATGGCTGACATTAGGATTATTATTATTCCCTGTAATTTGGAAAGGACGGCAGTTTCACTGTTTGCTGTTTAAAACCACAGAGACACCATTTATTTGAGTAACCCTTACGTGAAGTTCTCTTCCTTTAGTTTTTATTTTCCATGAATATATGAGCATCCAGGGATGTTCTCGTCTTTCCAGCCCCCAGAGTTTACGATGTCAGAATATGTAACAACTTGGAAAATGTGAACTCTATGGAGCTGACATTTTGGACTCCTTTATTCATGCTGCATCCTTGGCACATACCAGGCACTCTAAAAATGCCTGCTGAGTAATACATGTAGCAAGGAGTGGCACATAGGTCCATCTGCTGCCAAAAGTTACCTGCTGGGCTGGGGAATATAAAGTCCACCTCAATCAGATCAGTATGGGCTCTTCTGTCCCTTGCATATCTGACAGACATTGACAGATGGACAGAGATGCTCTACTCTGTTCTGTTAACACATAAGAGAAATGCCAGGGACGAGCCCTGTTGCTTTTGCCTGCCATACTGTACTCGGTGCTCTCTGTGAAAAACAGGAATTCCTAATCCATCAATACGTGTTTCCCAGGGACAGGGTTGTTGAACACAAGCAGGTTGTAAGAGTTACAGAAAATGTGTGCATTATAAGCTATTGATGATATTTTAAATAAATGAAGTAAATATGACATATTGGTTTTCTTAGCGAAATGTAAAGAGGGACGCCAGTCGTAGAGGCTCCTGGCACCTTGACTCTCTTGAATACGTGCAGTATTTGTGTTTAGAAATTGGGAAATAAAGACTCAGACAAGTCTCATTTGGGAAGAGCTGACCTACAAATTTTAAACTGGGATTTTTTAAAATTATGTTGCTACTAACAATAGTAATCATGTAAAATGTGGCCACAGTTGTGAACTATCGATTCAGAGGTTAAGCTCATTTTCTGTTGTGCTTCAAAGCTCAGAAACTAATCTCTGCTCCCACAGGGCTGCACACCAGGACAGGTGAAACAGCCTCACTCATGATGCTTATTGAGTTTATTGACAGTGCCTGTGAGCTTCTGGTTGAAGGGGATTACTTTCCTGGATATGATGCTATTAAGACGAAATGCACATTTATCTGATTGATGGTGAGGGACCATTGTTTAAGAGACATATATCTGGGTCCCACCAGCAGAAAGAGACTCTAAATATTTTAAGTGCTACAACAATGGGGTAGTAGCCACAGACACGTGTATCTCTTCTGTAGCAGCTACAGTTTTGGGGACCTGTCCCGAGTGGCCTTCTTCCCTCATCCTTACCAAGCACACTGTGAATTATCAAGACATTGCAAAGGGGAATGAGGAATGGAGTGGAACAGAGGCTCCCAACCTTGTAAGTGAGGGTCTGGAAGTCAGACTTGGAGAATCTGTAAAATGTGTTCATATTGATGATAATTCATTTCACTTGAAAGTTCTTTTTTCCACCTGTCTTCTAAAAACCCTACTATTTTTGTTGGCCCACCCACATAACTTAGGTGAAATACATACTTATTATTTTAATTTTAATCAGCATTTTTTTTTCTCATTTTTCCACCCTCAAGCCATAAACAATCAGGGGAAATGGCAGTTTTTGAATTCTTTTCTAACCATGGTGGTTAGAGGTACAGCGCTAGGGAACCAGCAGTTAGCGTAATGGCTATGTCGCTGGACTCTCACGTAGTCGACCACGGTTCGCGTCCCGGACCCAGTGGCTTAATACGCCGGGCGCGTGTGCGTACATGCCCAAGATCCTGAGAGGAGAATGGAGGAGAAGGGACTGCAGCATGACCATCCTCCCTGGGGGGTGATTTCTCGCTTTCTGTCTCTATGTCTCTCTCTGTCTGTCTGGCGCCCTACAGTGAAAATCTCTCCAAAAAAAGAAAAAAGAAAAAAAAAAAAGAAATACAGAGCTAGTATTATTAAATACATATTTTTCTTTTTTTTTAGTTAAAACTAACATCATGGCTGCTGGTCTTTACTTAGCACCTATCTTCTAGGAATAAAGGGGTAGGATAGGATGAGAGAGCTGGAAGAATTTTTGGTGACCATCTAAATTATTGCCCTCACTTTTGAGAGGAGCAATTTAAGACTCAGGAAGAGCTGAAACCAGAACTCAGGGTATCTGGTCCCTGATACATGTGCTTTCCAAGGCTCTGAGGCTGCTACTCTCATAGTTGGACTTCAGGAGGTGCCAGGAGGACCCTGTTTCCCAGTCCCCTACCTCCTTGCCTTTTCTAACTCAGGATAAAAACTTCTGAAGTTTGAGAATATTTCATTTTGAAAGTCTTGTGCTAAAACACAAATGTCTTAGGAAGGAGTTCTACCTTAGGCCTGTTTTTTCCAATTCCTGGATATCTGCTAGCACCTTCCCTGGAATTAGCAGAGTGAAACAAAGATGGACCTGGTTCCTGAGAATAAGTGGTGGTAAGATGGGAAAAATGGGCACCAGTGTAGTTTGTTCTTGATGACCACAATTGTCTTCTTTCGTCTTCTCCACAATATCATCTACCTGTAAGATTTGTAATGTTATCACCATAATAGGGATAGTCCAGGATTCAGAGAGGTTAAGTGCAAGTGGATAAAGAAGAGAAAAATGGCCTTGGTTTTGGAGGTGTGAGGAACTGGGCTCATACCTCTTTCTCTCTAGAATTTTCTTTCTGTGTAATATGTTTCTAGCTACAATTGGCATTAGCTACAGTCTTGGGGCATTACAGTTCCTACTTAGATAGAGATATGAAAAAAGGAAAGTTTATATTTTAGACTAATTGTTTTCTTTGAGGTTCTGGAAATGCGAATCACCATGTTGCTAGGCAAAAGTTCATTGGTGTAGAAAATTTTCCTTGTATCATGCCTCCCACAGAAGATCATTTGAGTGGTTCTTTTCCCCCTCTGAAATTTTGCTGGTTAAAATTCAGGCTTCAGTGATGTTCATAGGATTTCTAGCTCTAATCAGTGCAATTAGAACCCCCTGAGGGTATCTGTTCCTTGTTAGGACTGCAAATACTCTGACTTCTGTGACCTTGGCCTTTGTTATTAGAAGTATAGATTAAGAACATGCCGTGGCTACCTGGGAAGTGGCATTACATCTTAGGGATTTCTCACTTTATCTACTTAATTCTGTTCTTTAAAAGACATGGTATGCATGCATGAGTACTGAAAGCTTGATGTTGCTCTCACTACATATGTAAGCAAATTAAGTGCCTTGGAAAAGGTCACCAATAGCTTTAAACATTATAACTTATGAGATTCAGTGAAACTAAATTCTGCCACTAAAATCCCTCTATGACTTCTTATGTCTGAAACATACAAGACCTTTAGAATAGTTTTCTCATTTCTTTCCCACCCACGTTCCCTGTCAGTTTGTTTTATCTACATTACATCTAGGGCTTTTTCCTCATTTTCCCAGGGGAAATGGGATTCACTGAGATTATTGATGTGCCACAGTTAATTCCACTTCTGTAAGAAAAGGAAAAGTCTTTCCGGCTTCCATTAATCTAAATGAATGAGCTAAAATAAAAAGTGAAATAAACCTTTTGCCAACTCAGTGTATGGGAATTATCCAAGATAGTCTCATTAGATAGTCAATAGACTTTAATTTTATATGAGGTTTTCAGGATACCTAAATATTTAGGAAGTTGGAATCTATAATGTCTTTATATATTCTATTTATGTCATTTTGCATGCATTTTGTTATAGATTGTTAATTTTCCACAACATTATAAGAACTGTGTTCTTTCTACTTATTTGGTGTTGGCCTAGTAGAGTAAAACCCAATTCTAATTTTAGCAAACACTTTCTGCATGAAATCTGGCAAGGCATTTCAGTTTTCTGTGCCTCTGGTTCCTTATCTGAGGCAATGTAGAATAGATTATTCTTTCCTTTGTATGTGGCTGCAAGGAGGGGCAGGAGGAAGGGTGGGGGAGAGATGGTGGGGAAATAATCTCCTTACTGTTGGTCTACTGAATTAAAATGTGATATTTTACCCACTTTGGACACAATTTAATCCCCCCTGAAGGACTTGTGTTCTTTTCTCTTAAGTTATAAGTGTTCTGGTGTCATGGAAGACGTTTTTTATTTATTTATTTTTTTAGAATTACTTGCTTAAGGTATTATTACTATTATTATCATTTTAAATTTGCTGTAGGGCTCATGTGTTCACCAGAGAGAGAGAGAAAGTTAGAAAGTGAGCTGACAGATAATGGAACTCGAACCACGGTTGGCCATGTGGGAGTCCAGAGCCCTAACTACCATACTGCCTGCTGGTCCCAAGTATGGAAGAAGTTTGAGAATGTCTTTCCTATGAGTTGAATATTTGTGTCCCCCAGAATTTATATTTGATTTCTGACATTTATATATTGAAATGTGATGATATTAGGAAGTGAGGCTTTGGGAAGGTGATCAAATCATGAGAGTGGAGTCTTCATGATTAGGATTAATTCTCTGTAAGAAAAGCATAAGAACTTATTCTTGCTTTCTCTGCTCTTCACTGTGTCTGGATAAAGCAAGGTGACCATCAGTAAGCCAAGGAGAAGACTCTCACCAGATACTAAATCTGGCAGCACGTTGATCTTAGAATTCCAGCCTTCAGAACTGTGAGAAATAAATTCCTGTTGTGTAAGTCACCCAGCATACGATGTTTTTATTATTGCAGTCTCAACTGAGATAGTCCTTTAAGGAATGGTGCAAACTAAATAAGTGACCAGCAGGA
>NW_006159534.1:8420114-8507285 GCF_000334495.1 Tupaia belangeri chinensis | reverse complement strand
ATACCTCATAGTTGCAAATGGATCCTCAGCTTCACTGACTGGCCATTGTCTGTTTCAGTAGATACCAGTTGTTTGATGCTTTCTGTACAGAATGACTCTTTGAAATAAAATCTTATTTGAAAAAACATTTTTTTCAGACCATACAGTTATTTTTTAATAATTTCTGTTTCTTTGCAGAGAGAACTTTTATAACTATCCAGAGATATTCTACAGATGCATAATTTTAAATTAGGCATGAATTTTTAAAAAACTAGCATCCCAGTTTCTTATGTTGCGTGGATAAATAAATTAGTGGTTTGGGCTTGCTGCAGTGAATTCATTCATTTTTTTTGGGGGGGGAGGGAGATGTAATTATAGGGAATGGGATTCCCAACTGAAGAACTGACATCTTTAAAGATAACTTCAACTGTACGGGACCCATGTTCATTTGTCTCACTGCTCCTACCCTCTCCTCCTTCTAGTTTCTGTCATTTTACAGGAACTTCTTAGTGTATTCCTTTTTTCAGGTTTCGTACCACAAGATTTCAAGAAACAGAGGTTATTTTCATAAAAATTAATTTTAGAGTCCTAGTCAGAATTTGTAGTTTCTCTGATTAATCGGATTCAAGTTTTTTTTTTTTTGGAGAGATTTTCACTGTAAGGCGCGTGCGCTCGCCAGACAGACAGACAGAGACATAGAGACAGAAAGCGAGAAATCACCCCCCCAGGGGGGATGGTCACTCCGCAATCCCTTCTCCTCCATTCTCCTCTCGGGATCTTGGGCACGCACGCACACGCGCCCGGCGTGAGTTTTTTAAGCCACCGGGTCCGGGACACGAACCGCGGTCGACTACGTGGGAATCCAGCGACATAGCCATTACGCTAACTGCTGGTTCCCTCAAGTTTTGTTTTGAAATGCATGTTCACTCAGGGAACACCCATCTGGAAGTTGTAGCAGAGTGCATAAAGGCAGGACATGTCTATGCAGTCAGCCCTAATTCAGAGCTCTGAGCATCTATAGGAAGAAGGAAGCATTTTCTTAGAAATTGAGCCTTGTCTGCTTAAGTTTGGACTGCTGTCTCCTAAAGACTGTTGACAGTTATGCTTCACCTTCCTCAGCCAGTTTAAACACAGTAATTGTTGTTGTTTTTTTTGGTTGTTTCACTCAAGTTCATAGCCTGCTCATTTTCCTGTCTGCTCCTAGTATGCCTTTTTGTTTAGCCAGTGTCTCTGCCCGCACACCTGCCCCGACAGTCAATTCTTGGAATTCTGCTTGGTCTGGGTTGAATAATACTGTGTGTATGTCATGAGCATGACTAAATACATACCTGCTAATGAGATGGTGGTGTGGGGGTTTAGGTGATGAGTAATGCCAACTTCTCTTCTATAATACCTGGTTTCAGGAATGAAACCTTGTAGATAAGTTCTTCATCCCAGGAGATGGTCAAAATACATTTATACCTGAAAAAACTGGAGACAGTTGTTTCAAAACTGGTGATACTCTGCTTGTAGTTTCACACTTATCACTCAGATGAATTTTCAAAACTGGTGATACTCTGCTGTAGTTTCACACTTATCACTCAGATGAATTTAAAAACAATAGTTGCTGACTAATAATTATATGATCAGGATCAGAGGAAGGTGTTCGGTTATTCAGAAGAACAGTGAGCATGTTAGCAAGCTAGTTCCTGAGATGATGTATCCTCAAAGTTAGAAAGGACTTCAGGAGTCATCGTCTGTCCTTTGTGAGACTTAACATTTCTTAATTCATGAAAGGAGATGTTTGGATGGGATGATCTCCTGTTCTGAAATTCTGTGATGTGATGTTGTGGGTGCTTCAGCATAGAGTTGATGAGTATTCGTATCAGCCTCAGGAACAAAATGAATTATTTCATGGGAATATCAGCAATGTTGGTTTCTAATACTTGCTGGGTGGTTAAAAAAAAAAGTAAAAATATAGTTTTTAGTGTATCATGATGGATTTTTAATTTGCTCAGTTAAAATATCATTCTAGGTGGTATAGTGGCTAAGGTGCTGGATTCCCACATGGCCTACTAAGGTTCAAGTGCTGGACTGAGAGGCTTAAGAATTATGCTCGGTGCATGTGCATGCATGATGCCCAACATCTCAACAAGAGAATAGAGGAGAAGGGATTGCAGCATAGCATCCCCCAGGGAATGATTTCTTATTTTCCCTCTCTGTTTCTGTCTCTCTCCAGTAAGTGCACCACATCTTATGACAAAAACTTTAAAAATAATCAATCTAAGAATAATCAGCATCTTCTAACTAGCTCATAAGGTTTAAAATGTATTATTTTTTTTTCTGGAATTATTTATTTTATTATTATTACTTTTCACATGATTTCTCTAGAGAGAGAGAGAGAGAGAAAGAGAGAGAGAGAGAGATAGAGAGAGAGAGAGAGAGAAAGCAAGTCACCAGGTCTGAGACTTGAACCACAATTGGCCATGTGGGAAGTCCAGCACCTTAACCACCACACCACCTTCTGGCCCCTAGCTCATAAAGTTTAATACAGCTAAGACTTTAATAATTCGCTTCTTACAACCTAAATATTTGTGTCCCACCCAGATTCATATGTTGAAGGCTTAATCCTCAATGTGATGATGTTATGTGAATGTAGAGCCTTTGAGGGGTAGTTGGGCTTGAACAAGGTCATGGAATGGTGTCTTCGAGATGAAGGGACCAGAACTTTTTTTCACTTTACCATATGAGGGCACAGCAAGAAAATGTCATCTGTAAACCAGAAGAGGGCCATCACTAGAACCCCACCATGATGATACCCTGGACTTTCCTGCCAGAGACCTGCTCCAGCTGGGGTGAGTTGAGGCTTGTACACAGGAAGGCGATGCAGGTGAGAAGGAATTCAGGCAGAGACCTCGATGCTCTTCAGCATGTTCTCAGCCAACTACAGTCAGGGCAAGCTCAAGACTGCAGACCCAATGGCTATCAGACATACATATTTATTGAGGGATGTTTTACAGAAGTAGGAGGGGTGAGGGGGAAGTAAAAGATTTAGTCTTAGAAATGAGGTATTCAAAGTATAGGAACAATAATCATAAAACATGATGCACTGTTCTATTTGATTAGGTATAATCAGTTACGGTTCTCAGGGAGAGGGAGTTCATTAGTCTGGTGTATTTTCTTCTTAGATCTTGATTACTGGGAAGGGTCTTTTGAAGAGGGGCTTGCAGGGAAGTTTGATAACTTCAGTCCCCGGCCAGTTTGATAACTTCAATCCCAGGCCAGGGAAACAATATTGCCAGTTACAAAGGCCTAGATCGAAATCTTGTCTTGTTAAGTAAAGACACGGTTAATATATACTAAAGTGGAATATCTATATTACAACTAAGGGGGTGAGCCTATTATCCATATGGGGAAGGAATGTGGTCTTGTAAGCATCTTAATGACTGACCTAAAGGTTATTGTGTACTTGGGACCCTCTATGTGCTGTTCTATACAATGGCTGTGGCTTGGGGAATGCAATCTTTCCTTGTCCTGAGATCAAAGGTGGCTCATGGTCTTTGTTTGGACTATCAGTACCTCGAGGATGAGTCCCTGAGCCCCTCCCAGTTACTGAGGTCATTTTTCCAATTTAGTAGCTTGCCATTAACTCAAACCTTTCTAATGCTATCTGTGTAATCCCCAGTAGGAGAGGTGAATGCAGTATTCTTTATTGACATTTTCCAGACGGGTGGGGTGAGTCTCAGGAAAGAATTCCCATTCGCTGCTGTGTTAGGGATCCGCATTCCTTCAGGATTATTGTAAAAGTTACAGTAAGGCTGGGGGTGTTATTTTGCCCTTATGGGGTACCGTCAGTAAAGCTCATGGCAGAGAAATTGGGCCCAAACCAGTACAACAAACACAGTTGAAAAACTGGAGCTCATAACTGTGGCCTTGCCTATAGTTCTTCTCAGCTAAGCCTTGCTTAAACATGAGAGGCAGCTCCCCATGTTCTGCCTGTATGAGCTTGACTCTATGGCTTCCGCCACTTCCCAGCCCCAAGAACTAGGAGAAATAAACTTTTGTTTTTTAATCTACTCATCTACGGTATTGTAGCAGCCAAGTCCAAACTGGCTAAGACATGGCTCTAGAATATCTTTCTTTCTGTGGTTTCTGTTATATACAGAATTGATCTTATCACCTCCTCACACTACTCCCATGTTCTTATTACCTCCTTAGGGCTTGGCTTTAGCGCTGATTTCTTTTTCTTAAAGAATTATTTTATTTAACTTTATTTATTTATTTATTTTAATTTAACCAGAGATGGACAGAGTAAAAATGCACACAGTCGTGTGTGTGCACGCATGTGGGAGAGAGTCAACAAGAGCAAGAGTGAGTGAGAGAGAGAGAAAGCCTCCTGGTCTGGGATTCAAGTCTCAGTTGGCCGTGTGGGAGTCCAGCGCTCTTAGCCGCCATGCCACCTGCCAGTCCCAGCACTCATTTCTTAACAATGTTTGTTGACATCAAAACCAATGACCTCTTCCTAGTGCTCTTCTTAATTTCTTAACCATGTGGGCCATTTCTAGAGTCAGGATTTGGTAGTTTTATCTCTGACTGCTCCTTTTATGCCTCTTTGACAGAAAGAAGAGAAACTACTTTATTTCTGGCTTTTAAGTCATTAATTTTATATTAGGAAAGAGGAAGGACCAATTATCAGAGGCTTCAGGGGAGATTTTCAAGATCTGAATGGCTCACATTGGTCTCAAGCCTATGGATCAAAATTGTGGGGGCAAAGAAATGTGTGCTTTGCCCCTTTGGTACAGCTGGCAGAAAGGTGGGGCATAAAGTCAACTACTTGTATAGGATTACAAAAGTAATTCCATTCCAAGTGCTCTTTACTGGAGGGTCACAGGGAGTGGTGTGATGGCTTTGGGTGCCAATTTTATTGTAGTGAAGAGTAACTGGGTGCCTGGGGGAGTATTGCTCTGCGGTGTGTCTGTGAGAGTGTTTCCAGACAAGACTGGTGCAAGTCGGTGGACTGAGAGAAGACCTTCCTTTAATGAGGAAGGCACCATCAATTGACTGAATGCCTGAGGGACAAACAGCGGAAGTGGGAGCTTATTTTCCTCTCTGCCCCTTCCAGAGTTTGACCTGTACCAGTGCATCTTACCCTATGCACATTCTCTACTCACTTCCTGTTTTGCAGCTAGGCCCTTGGCTGCAGGAGGTTCCCACAGGTACTTGACCCCAGGCTTCTCAGCTCCTTTTCCTCTGGTCAGTCTCTAGATTCTTTAACTTGTGGATTCTAGGACTTGTACTAAGCTGCCTAAGGGCACTCCAGTCTCTGCCTGAGATGGGTTGTAGCATTGGTTTTCCTGGTTTTCAGGTTTCTTGGTGCATCTCCAGCTTGCAAACAACTTATCATGGGACTTCTTTGCTTTTCTGATCATGTAAGGTAATTCTTTCAGTAAATCTTCTGTGTTCTGGGGAATACAAGTGGTATTTCATCTTTGCCTCTTGTACAATTAAGGATGCATGTTCATTCCTACTTTAAGCCCCTGTCAAATGGGGTTTAAGCTCTCTCTTCTATCATCTGAATGCCCCAAGTGATGCTCATGTTGTAGAGATCTACAGCCACCAAGGAGTGCTTAAGAAGTAAAAGTTGGGCCAGCTGGTGGCATGGAGGTTAAAGTGACTGAATCTTACTTATAAGGTTGACTGTGTGGTTTGAGTCCTGGAACTGGAAACTTAAAAAACACATCCTGTGCATGGGTGTGCATGCCCAAAATCTTGAAAGGAGAAATGGAGAAGGGATTGCAGTGCAACCATCCCTCATGACAGGGTACTTTGACACTTTCCTTCTGTCTCTCTTTCTTTGTTGTTCACTAGCAAGCACATGTGCTGTGTAGCAAAATGAAAGAAAAAGAGATAAAAAGAAGCAAAAGTAGTGTAAGTTCATGTCAAACCACATAGAACAAAAAAATACAACATGGAGGTCCAAGCCAGAGCGAAACAATTCTCCTGTCCACTTTGGCTTTTATTTCTCACCCATTTCTTAGTGAGGAGTCACTTAGTGGGACTGGCACCAGAATCTACTATATCTTCTACTAGTATATATGCTAAGTAAATGATAATGGTTCTCATCTGAGTTATTATCAATAGTATTGTTTGTTTTTCGGAGTTAAACTGTATAAACAAAGAGACAAGAACAGGTAGAAACCTACTCTACAGTTATAGATAATATTTGGCTGCCCACAGTAGGAAGAAAATTATTTCTGACTCAGGTTACTACCTATTACATAGGCCTTTCCCAATTATCTGGAAAGTCTTTTGATTTCTCAGTAAGGCAAATCCTACAAACACATCTGCGGTTAAGGTGGGCAGTGTTCCTTGAGATGGTAGGGTTGACTTGGTGTTCTAACTGTAGGCCTGTGAATAAACCTCACTCTCCTTGTGAATAAACCATACTAGGCTCCTGTCTAGAGAAGGTGAAAATGCCATAGTACCTACTCTCAAAGGATTTACAGTTTATTTATTTGTAGGTGCTAACCATGAATGCATGTGGGTGCAGGAGTCCTATGGCTTAACAAAATCCATACAGGAGACACCTGAGTGTGATTTCAAGGCTTCTCTTCCTCTGAATTCTGTGTCCCTCATGAGCACGTGGTGTCACATCACAGAATTCTTTGTAAAGTTACCTGGGAGATAGCTCCTACATGAGCTGAGACTATACTAGGCTGTGTGTGGCATGTTGCCCAAAAGTTGAAGTATCACCAAGTAATGTTTCTCAAAGGAAGGAGACCACGATGTACTGCTTGGTGGGGACAGAGGGTCTCAGCTCATGGACATGGTGAGTTATTGAGAACGAGGGACTTCATGGTATGGTAGGAAGCTCTGTTTTCATCTATTCCAGTTCTCACAGTCATCAAGAAAGAAGGCCAAGAGCAGACCTCTTTTTGACTTGTGCTTATGAGATAATCCAAGTTATCTTGCACCACCAGGCTCTGCAGCCCCACTGTGCAAATTCAAGTGTGGCTGCTGAGGGCATGATGCTCTTCATAGAGCCTCTGAATAATTTCTCTCTTCCAGTGGCAAAATGGTTTCCTGTAGCTTATTGAAATGTTTGGACCTTGGATATACGTTCTTTAAAATATCAGAGCCCCTTGACTGCTGGGACCTTCTTCATTCCAAACTTCATGTGCTGTTTCTCTATTTTCTTCCTTACACTCTACAGTGAGTATGTAATAGTAAAACAATTTGGCAGAGATCAGTTCTTGCTGAACTGCAATGATAAAGTAACATATTGGAATAATAGTGTCTTTCAAAGTTGATTTTAGATGATTTTTCTTTTATTTTTTTTGGAGAGGTTTTTGCTATAGAAGTGCGTGTGTGCTTGCCAGAGAGACAGAAAGTGAGAAGTCACCCCTTAGAAGGAGATGGCCATGCCACAATCCCTTCTCCATTCTCCTTTCAGGATCTTGAGCATGCGTGCACATGTGCCTGGTTTGCGTTTAAGCCACTGGGTCTGGGACTTGAACCACGGTCGACTATGTGGGAGTCCAGTGATGTAGCCATTGTGCCGGCACGCATGCACACACACCCGGTGTGAGTTTTAAGCCACCGGATCTGGGACGTGAACCGTAGTCAATTACATGAGAGTCCAGCGACATAGCCATTTCGCCAACTGCTGGCTCCTCCGGTGCTTTTTCTTTAGCACCAAACAAAAAAATTGCTTAAAAGCAACTAGGGATTCCTTTTTATCTGTACTACTTGTACCTTCTCAGTATCAAATAGTTATTTGAATCATGTCTTCAAACTTTTGCAAAAGTGGGTAGATGCTTTCAAAGGAATCATAATTCAGCACAAAACCAGAAGGTTTGAAAATATAACACGAAAGATGGCTTTAACATGTTGTTATTTCATTTTCTTTTTATTTGTTCACTTATTCTAATATTTGAGTCTTTACTTAAAAAAATCTAATCTGCAAATTAGAGTTTTCCACCAACTCAGGGAGCCGAAACCTTCACAGGCTTCACAATCTGATGCTGAGGTTTTGCCTTTGCGGGAACCTTAGCAGCATCCATTGTTGTCTTTTTAGATGCCTGCTTAGCTTTTTCGGCTTCTTGGCAGCCCCGATCACTTGTGCTCTTGAACTTTTCTAGCTCCTGGTTTCTGATTCCTCTTGGCTATTATATTAGCCTGAGATGCACCAGTGGTAGCTGTGTGGAATTTGACAGCATGGCAGGTCGTTTTCTTTTGAATTTCATCTGCTTGTCTCATTTTTGTGCTTTCTTTTGTAGAGAATGGTCCAATTTATCTGCCAAGGATTCCTATTAGAAAGGATTGCTGACTTGTATGTTGCATTAAGAAAGCAGAAAACCTTCCTGACAGTCTTGGCGTTGTGCCTCCCCTATCCTGGATAGATCCTGTACCTGCTTATACTTTCTTGTTTCAAAGCGAGAATAATAGAAAGATGTCAGAATATCAAGGATGCTTATTGAGCACTGACAGTCTAAGGGATTCAAAGATGAGTAAGGCATAGTAGAATATCTGCATTTCACGTTAGCAGGAGACAGACATGGAAATAACAAACAGCAGAACCATTCTCTATTTAGTGACTTTCAGAAGCCATGGGGGCCAGCATTATCGTTTATTGAATTTCTGATGCTACCAGTAGTTCTTGGCTTGTATGGGTTGTTTCTGCCTTTTGAGTTATTGGGTTTTCTATTTGTTACTCGACAAATGATAGTCACCATTCAACAGGTGTGCAAACACTCCTTGAATTAGCTATTTGTCAAGAGGCCTAGTGTAATAAAAGTATAGTATTTACTCTAAAAACAGATGGCTTGTGCAAGAAAAAGGCCTGGAAACACCACGAGAGAAGAGGAAGGATCTGCCTTTGTTATTTTCTATGGTGATTTTTTTCAAATCATGATATTTATTCATATTTTAAAGTGCTTTAGTTGCTTTGTAGGAGGTGGGTGTCTCAAAAAAAAAGTGGGGGAGGGCAATATTAACAGGTTTACATTGTGATTCCTGGTATTATTTAGGACATGTTTCTGTAGTTTATAGGCTGAATGTAGACTGACATAAATAAGATATCAATTATGTAACTGTTAAAGAATAAAATAAGTGCTTTTGGCCTATTTCACTAGTATTAAAACTTAATTTTATCCCTATTTCTCCCTCTCTGTAAAATTGTTTGATCTTTTCTTTTCAAAGTGATTTTTATGAAATATAGAATAGAACAAGGTTGTGTAAAATATATGTATACAACATAGAATAGCACTTTAATAAATATCCATGTACTTGCCATTTGGATTGAAAAATATAACTTTGATGCCCTCTTAAATTTATCACATTTTATCTCCACTGAAACATTACTTACTCTGAATTTTGTATTTGTCATTTCCTAGCTCTTTTTTTTAAGGGTTTTGTTACATGTAATCACATTCTGAAACAGTAAGTCACTGGCTTTGCTTATTTTAAAATGTAATATTGAAAGAATAATGTAATATTAAAATGGAATACTGAGAGAATGCTACATGAGGGGATTTCAGAAAGTTTATGGAACAATGGAATTGAAGTACAAGCTTCTCGCTGCCAACATTTTTGAAATTCATGTAGTTTTTTTCTTTGTCTTTTTTCTTTATTTTTTTAATTGTCAGAAGGCATGTGCACTCACCAGAATGAGACAGAGAGACAGCGAGAACGGCAGAAAGCACCTTCCAGTGAGGCATGATCACATCTCAATCCTTCTTCCACCGTTTATCTATCCTGTTGGCATTTGGGGCATGCACACATATGCATCCGGCATGTTTATCAAGCCCGGGAAGCTGGGATTCAAACTGTGTGGTCTGCCACATGGAATCCATCTCCCTTGTCCATTAGGCTATAGGACCAGCCCAGTTTTTCACAATATGCTCAAGAGTTTTTAAAGGCCTCCTTTTTATATATTAGTGTGTGTGTGTGTGTGTGTGTGTGTATGTATATATGTATATGTATATGTATATGTATATGTATATGTATATGTATATGTATATGTATATGTATATATATAAAGTTGATTGTATGATTTATATTATAAATTAGTGTATGAATCAATTCATTAACTGCCATATAATAGTCCATAATTCAAGTACAAATATGCATAACTTATTTATCTTCTCAAGTGATAAAAATTTCTGCTATCTTTCTAGTATAAGCAATGGTACTAGAAGCATCCTTATGTATGTACAAATAAGATAATAGAAATGAAAATGTTCTATAAATTACAAATATGCAATTGGAATAATATTTACTTATCCAGATCTCACTGGGAATTGAAACTTCTGAATTGGGAGCATTTCAGAATGGGTATGGATTCTATGCTAGAACTCTATTGATTCAGATTAAATATTAAATATAATGCAGTGTATGTGATCTAATTAGATTCATTCTTCAGTATTGGTTTAATACTGGAGCAAACATAGGTGAGCCACATACTCTCTGAGCCTTAGATTTCTTTTATTTAGTGGAGTTAAGAGCAGGACGTGCTCTGCCTAATAGAACCATTATGAGTGTCACATAAAATAATATATGAGAAAGCTTTATCCATTGTAGTGGTCTATGCATATAAATTGCTAATGTATTAGATATTTTCATAATTTAAATGGAATACACTAGATTATAATGTAGCTTTTTAACCATAGGAACATAATTTAAGGAAGACATTATGAATATTCTTGTATGCTAGAATATAGCCGTAAACAAAAATACAGCTCTGATTTGTGGAACTATTAAGTCCACTGCTCTTCACCACAAATGCCCACATCCCTCTCTTCCTCCATGCTGAGATGAACTTCAGAGGTTGAAGCACTTGTAGCGTGAAATATTAATGCATCAGGGGAACACTAGATGGCTGGTAGTGTTTGGCCAGTTTTCTGCAGAAACTATAACCTTGTTCAGAACGTGTGTGTGTGTGTGTGTGTGTGTGTGTAAAAGCCGTCTACTAGAACTTCTTCAAATGCTGTTATACTAAGGTGCAGGTTGATTTTTAACCTCGGTACATCTCTTTCCTTCAGAGGTTCACCTGTATTCTTTATTTTGTTATTTTTTTTGTGTTTGTTTGATATTTTTCATGGCTACAATAGAAACTACTGAGGGCCCTTCTGTCCTTTCTACTCTTGATCTCCAATTACTTATATATTATTATTAATTGCTATATTATTTTCTACTCATTTTTTTTTCTTCTACTTAGTTTTTGGTGTATGTGATCATCTCAGACCTGTTATTGTCCATTTTAGCTCATCAGAAACTTTGTTTCTCAGATATTAACAAATTGCTCTTGGATCTAAGCCAGTTATATTTCTGATCTTTATTCACCGGTTACTGGCATTTCAGAGCCATCATCTTTGCTATGATAGTATTGTATGTGATCAAAAGCCACTATAAACCACAAGGAGCCAAGCAAATCTCAAGCTAAATTAATACATAAAGTCATATCTCTAAACATCATTATAAAATTTTAGAAAGTAAAAGAAAAGAAAAAAATCTTAAAAGCAACCACTAAGAGAGATGTGTTAAGTATAAGAAGATAATGATAAGAATTACGGCTGACTTCTCCCTGAGAAAGAATGAAAGCCTTTCAAACAAAACAACACAAAAAATACAAGTGAAACACAATGAAACAACTTATGTTCATACAAGAACAATAAGACCTACAAAACTCTTGTTAAACTAGAATTCTTTAAATTTTAATTTTAAATTTATTTACATTTAATCACATCTCTTTACAGTACACATTTCTTTTTCCATACAAATACCATGCATGTCAGTCAAGACAAAGATATTGCTATATACATTATCATCAGCCAATAGCTTCTCATTTTCTATCAATTAAGCATACTTTTACTAAAGAAAAGTATAATCTAACTTATTTGCAAAAAAATAAAATTAGGTTAATTTCAATTTGTTTGGTTATTTGCACAAAGCCCCGTAAGTATTCGATTTCTGATGCAAGGCAACAGATACTATTGTTTTATTGAACTTATGCAAATAACCATTTGCCACAAAATAAGAATGCTCACAAATATTTTTGCAGTTGCAAAGGGATCAGGAAGGGAGAAAAGTTTATGTTTTAATTTAAAAAATTCTTTTTTTTCCACAAATTGCTAAACCAATCAACAACTCAAAAGAAAACAAAAATCCTTAAATATAGAAGACAAAGCATAGAAGAAAATCAGAAATGTTTTAGAAAAGTTGTAAAATTCTATTTCACCAGTTTAGTCTTAGGTAATCTCTCTTTTGTTGAGGAGCAAACATAGGTGAGCCACATACTCTCTGAGCCTTAGATTTCTTTTATTTAGTGGAGTTAAGAGCAGGACGTGCTCTGCCTAATAGAACCATTATGAGTGTCACATAAAATAATATATGAGAAAGCTTTATCCATTGTAGTGGTCTATGCATATAAATTGCTAATGTATTAGATATTTTCATAATTTAAATGGAATACACTAGATTATAATGTAGCTTTTTAACCATAGGAACATAATTTAAGGAAGACATTATGAATATTCTTGTATGCTAGAATATAGCCGTAAACAAAAATACAGCTCTGATTTGTGGAACTATTAAGTCCACTGCTCTTCACCACAAATGCCCACATCCCTCTCTTCCTCCATGCTGAGATGAACTTCAGAGGTTGAAGCACTTGTAGCGTGAAATATTAATGCATCAGGGGACCACTAGATGGCTGGTAGTGTTTGGCCAGTTTTCTGCAGAAACTATAGCTACAATAGAAACTACTGAGGGCCCTTCTGTCCTTTCTACTCTTGATCTCCAATTACTTATATATTATTATTAATTGCTATATTATTTTCTACTCATTTTTTTTTCTTCTACTTAGTTTTTGGTGTATGTGATCATCTCAGACCTGTTATTGTCCATTTTAGCTCATCAGAAACTTTGTTTCTCAGATATTAACAAATTGCTCTTGGATCTAAGCCAGTTATATTTCTGATCTTTATTCACCGGTTACTGGCATTTCAGAGCCATCATCTTTGCTATGATAGTATTGTATGTGATCAAAAGCCACTATAAACCACAAGGAGCCAAGCAAATCTCAAGCTAAATTAATACATAAAGTCATATCTCTAAACATCATTATAAAATTTTAGAAAGTAAAAGAAAAGAAAAAAATCTTAAAAGCAACCACTAAGAGAGATGTGTTAAGTATAAGAAGATAATGATAAGAATTACGGCTGACTTCTCCCTGAGAAAGAATGAAAGCCTTTCAAACAAAACAACACAAAAAATACAAGTGAAACACAATGAAACAACTTATGTTCATACAAGAACAATAAGACCTACAAAACTCTTGTTAAACTAGAATTCTTTAAATTTTAATTTTAAATTTATTTACATTTAATCACATCTCTTTACAGTACACATTTCTTTTTCCATACAAATACCATGCATGTCAGTCAAGACAAAGATATTGCTATATACATTATCATCAGCCAATAGCTTCTCATTTTCTATCAATTAAGCATACTTTTACTAAAGAAAAGTATAATCTAACTTATTTGCAAAAAAATAAAATTAGGTTAATTTCAATTTGTTTGGTTATTTGCACAAAGCCCCGTAAGTATTCGATTTCTGATGCAAGGCAACAGATACTATTGTTTTATTGAACTTATGCAAATAACCATTTGCCACAAAATAAGAATGCTCACAAATATTTTTGCAGTTGCAAAGGGATCAGGAAGGGAGAAAAGTTTATGTTTTAATTTAAAAAATTCTTTTTTTTCCACAAATTGCTAAACCAATCAACAACTCAAAAGAAAACAAAAATCCTTAAATATAGAAGACAAAGCATAGAAGAAAATCAGAAATGTTTTAGAAAAGTTGTAACATTCTATTTCACCAGTTTAGTCTTAGGTAATCTCTCTTTTGTTGAATTTGCAGTGTTACTGTGGTCTGACCTTTCTGTTAACATTCAACATTATTATTGGTATTTCAGAACTTGTTCCTACCATTAGATTGGCCTTTTTCTTGATCATTTTTTTGTTCTCCTATTTGTCTGTCTTTAGTTTTCCTGGTATAGTACTCCCTTCAGACCATCTCAAGGATGGTCTGGTGTTGGTAAATTCTTTCAGGTTTTGTCTATCTGAAAATGTTTTTATCTTTTTTTACCCAAATGAAGGATAATCTTGCCGGATACAGTATTTTTGGTTGAAATTGTTTTTCACCTAATACTTTGAATATCATTTCCCATTCTTTCCTTGCTTGCATTGAGTCCAATATTAGCTTGATGGGATATCCTTTGACAGTAACTTGACAGTTTTCTCTTGCCAATTTTAGTATCTTGTCTCTGTTTATGGTTTTGGTCAATCTGATTCTAATATGCCTTGGAGAAGATCTCCTTGGGTTGATTCTATATGGAGTCCTTTGTATTTCTTGGGTCTGGATGTTTGGAAGCCTCTCTAAGTTTGGAAAGTTTTCTGCCAGGATTTCATGGAATAGATTATCAATGCCTTGATTAGTTTCTTCACCTTTTGGGATACTGATTATCCAGATATTTGGGAGTATAATGGTATCTAGTATTACTTGTATATCATTCTCAATTTTGGGGACTATTTTTTCAGTCTTTTTGATGCTTTTTTCTTTTCCTTTTTAGGGGGAGTGGGGAAGAAGTTTTTGCTATAGGATGCGTACACTTGCCAGAAAGACAGAAAGAGACAGAGACAGAAAGTGAGAAATCACCCCCCAGGGGGGATGGCCACACCACAATCCCTTCTCCTCCATTCTCCTCTTGGGATCTTGGGCATGCACGCACACGTGCCTGGCGTGATTTTAAGCCTCTGGGTCCAAGACTCGAACCACGGTCGACTACATGGGAGTCCAGTGACATAGCCATTATGCCAACTGCTGGTCCCTTGGTATTTTTTTCTATGTCAGAGGTTTTGTCTTCTACATTTGAGATTAGATCTTCTGTATGATCTAATCTGCTTTTAATACTTTCAAGGGAGGTTTTGATTTCCTGTATTACATATAGTCTTTGTCTCTAACAGTTCCATTTGATTCTTTTTTTGTTGTTTGTATTTTCTCTTTCAGATCATGGAAGAACTTACCTCCTGGAACTCGTTTTCTCTTTTCTCCTGCATTTTCTGGAGTTTGTTGTCTCTCTTCTCTTGCATCTCTGTTAGCTTTGTCACTATGAATATCCTAAATTGTTTATCTGACATTTCCACGAGTTCCATTGTACTGTCTGTGGATGATGAAGAGCAGTTTTTTCTTCCTGGAGGAGAGATGTTTTCTTGATTTCCCATATTTCTTGTTCCTCTGCGGTGGTTTCTGGCCATCTAATGGATTATACGTTACTTCCTGGCTTTTCGCTGGGTGTTGGGCTGGAAGGAAAGGTTTAGGGCAGAGGCTTTCTGGTTAAAGGGAAGGGCTAGGCCCATGGATTCTGGTTTTTCACTGGGTGTTGGGCCGTAAGGGTGTTTTTCTGAATTTTGGGAGCTGCTCATTTCTCAGCTTCCAGGGGGTCGCCATGTCCTTGCTATGGGTCCCTGTCCCCATCTGACACTTAACAGAGCAACAGAGCAGCAGCAGGGAACATGAGGACTCCACCAAGGTTAAAAGCTAGAATTCTTTATTTCTGGAGGTTATCTTTTTTAAAAAAAAAATGTATTTTGTGATAAGGAAAAGCTGAGAAAATTTATCATTAGCAAATCTCCACTTAAATGCTGAAGGATGTTCTTTATGCTAAAGAGAAACAACAACAGGAGGCTATTTAAATCAACAAAAATGCATAAAAGGCACTTAATATGTTGATAAATGTAAAATATTTTTCCTTTTGTTAAATTCTTTAAGCACCAATTTATAATATAAAGCAAAATAATAATGAATGATAAGGTTTATAACATTTAAAATGAAAATATATGGCACTTGTATAAGGTTAAGGAATTGTGCAAATAAATTATACTTCTTGCCGTGTTCATATAGTGGTATAATAATCAATTCACCATAGACTGTAACAAGTTATGTATGTATATTTTTATTACTAAAGCAACTAAAAAAATGCAAACATATGTAGCTTAAAAGGCAATAGAGTACGTAAAAAATATATTTTTTTAACGCCTCATAACCCAAGAGAATACAGGGACTAAAAGACAAAGCAATGGGGACCGGCAGTTAGCTTAATGGCTATGTCGCTGGACTCCTACATAGTCGACCGCGGTTTGAGTCCTGGACCCGGTGGCTTAAACTCGCGCTGGGTGCGTGTGCGTGCATGCGTGCCCAAGATCCTAAGAGGAGAATGGAGGAGAAGGGATTGCGGCATGGCCATCCCCCCTGGGGGGTGATTTCTTGCTTTCTGTCTCTCTGTCTCTCTCTGTATGTCTGGCGAGCGCACGTGCCCTATAGCAAAAACCTCTCAAAAAAAAAAAAAAAAAAAAAAGACAAAGCAATGAAGATCAGAAGATCAGAGATTCCCAATAGAAAACAAATAGTAAGATAAGAGACTTAAATATACCATACTAATAATTTCATTAAATGTAAATAGATTAAACACTTTATCTAAAAGACAGAGGTAGTTGAAGCTATAAAGGCCCACATCAGTTGAAAGTAAATGGATGAAGAAAGGTGTCATTGCAAGCAGTGAGCATAAGAAGGCTCATGTGGCTATATAGACATCAAAGTACACTTCATGATAAGGAGTATTATCAGACATAGAGAGGGTAGAGTCATCATAATAAAAAGGTCAATTCTTAAATAATTTACAACACTTCTAAATGTTTATATGTCTAATATTATATCTATATGAGGTATATTTGACAGAAAGAAATATAAACATCCATAAACATATTTGGACAATTTAGGATTTCTCTTTTGATAGAACAAGGAGATAGAAAAAAATAAATTAGGATGTAGAAGATTCAAGAAGCACTACCCATTGACTTGACCATGTTGAGAGCTAAACAATAATAATCTAATTACTGCAAAATACATACTCATTTCAGTGTACATTTACCGGAAAGGCTTATATGCCAGAACATAAAATAAATCTGATAGAAGACATTAGGATATATTTTTCATTTCATCCCAAGGACAAACATTTAAAAATTATTTTCTTACTAATATGTCTAAGGTCATTAGAGATTTAGCTTTACTAGTCCCATTTTTTTTTTTTTTTCAATTGTGAAAAGGAACCTTGGTTAATCCTCAGGTTTCTCAAGTTAAACTTAGTGTGGTTCTCCTTTTTGGTGGCTGCACAAACTACTTATGTGTTTGCATAAGAAAGTTGTTAGAAAGCTTTACCTTCTGGTCATCCTTGGTTGATTATCCCTGGCAAAGTACAATAGCATGTGATCACCTCTTTTGACTAAATAATTTATGCATTCAGAATCTATTTCTTCCGACTATTGGGTTGTTGGGAAACTCATGGTGCATTTTTTACATAGAAAAACAGAAAAATACATCTTTATTTTCCTGATGATCTGATATTACAACTCCAGGCACATTTAAAAGTAGTTACTGGCCCAGCTGTGGTGGAGAATGTTGCTAAGACACTATGCTTTGCAAGCTGGGACCACGTGGGAGGCCTAGGTTCAATTCCTGGTTTCACCTAAAGACCAGATACAATGATCTGCATCTGTACTTTCAACAACTCAGAGAGGCTGAGGCAGAAGGATCATGAACTCAAAGCTGACCTGGGCAGCATAGTGAAACTCTATGTGATAAAGACCAGGTTTGGTGGCACATACCTGTGGGCCCAGCTAGGAGGCTGAGGCATGGGGATGGTGACATAGTAAGACTCTGTTTAAAAAAAAAAAAGGAACCAGCAGTTAGCGTAATGGCTATGTTGCTGAACTCCCATGTAGTTAACCACGGTTCGAGCTCTGGATGCGCGTGTGCATGCGTGCCCAAGATCCCAAGAGGAGAATGGAGGAGAAGGGATTGCGGCATGGCCATCTCCCCTGGGGGCGTGATTTCTTGCTTTCTGTCTCTCTGTCTCTCTCTCTGTCTTCCTGGCGAGCACACGTGTCCCATAGTAAAAACCCCTACCAAAAAAAGGTGAAATAAATAAATAAATAAAAGAAAACAGAAAAAAAAAGGCAGTAACTCATAATAACATTGAAATTCATGATATGCAAATTCAGAGGTAGGACTTGGTGCCGCTGTAAAATAAATCACGCTATTTTAATTAAAATGTTTGATTTAAGGATATCTGTTTATTCAGAAATAGTTATTTCTGAATAATAACATTTTTGTTCCTTGTTTCATACAAGTTTTCAGACTATAAAAAGAGACACAGAAGTGTTACAGGTAGGTTTCATTTTGTAGACAAAATGAGAACACACTTTAAAGAACAGATGTACAATGGTTTTAGCCTTCTTCCTCAAGTATAGTGATTCTTGTCTTTTGCAAAGTTTTCTTTCCATGTATTTCTGGGGATTCCCAGGGGATAGTTACTTTCCAGTTGTGGCTAAGCTCCTCAATCAACCAGCCATCGCAGTTGTTCTTAAAGGATATTCCTGGCTTCCCCTAGTACCCCTCCCCACATCGAAGTGGCTCTGGGATGCTGCTCTCCTCTGATGCTTCGTCAAAGCAGAGGCTCCTAATTCTAAAAGACTTACAGTAGGTTCGAGAGTAATGGAAGAAAAGAACAACAGAGAGACCAGTTTATAATGACTACCAGATGTGGCCACTATTAAAGCTGACAAGGTCAGGGCCTAGCTTTTAGCCTGTTATTCTGATGCAGAAGCCAGATACCTATCCAAACTTCTTCAAAATTCAGAGCCATACCTTCTCCAAGCCTCTGAGGAAGAGGAAGATTTGTCCTTCTCATCTCTATTTCTTCTAGCTTAAGGCATGCCTTCCTAAACTGTATCAGTGCTAGAATAGATCTCGCCATTGAAACGTAGACAGTGAAAATATCTGCTTCCTTTGAAATAAACTTTATCTTTTACCCACAACCAGTGGATCTGGTTCTGGGATTTCAATCATGCAATTACGTGAGACCATATTAGTGAAGCACCAGTACCTTTCTCTAAATCTTGAGTTTGATATATTTATTTTATTTATTTATTTTAACTTGCCATAGGACGTGTGTGCTCACTGGGGAGAGGAAGAGAGGGTGAAAATGGGAAAACCCCTCACTCTCAGGAGGATAGCCATGTCATAATTTCTGTTCTTCCATTCTCCTCTTGGGATTTTGGACACATATGCATTTGTTCCTGGTATGTGTTTTCAAGCTGCTGGGTTTAGAACTTGACCTGCGCTGTCAGCCATGTGGGTTCCAGCTACATTAACTACCATGCCATTTGGCTGGCCCAATCTTGAGTTATATTTTTAGAAATACACAAGCTGGAAAAGATAAGGAAACTTAATTGAGCCAGGTTCTATTCTTTTTTACAGTCATTCCTAATTTTCAAGGTGACTCTGTGGCCTACACATCTTTTCTTCTGCTTGTTGGGATATCAGCACCTAACATCCTCTGACATAGCTCACCCAGTCTTTTTTTTTTTTTTTTTGGAGAGGTTTTTGCTATAGGGTGCTTGTGCTCACCAGACAGACAGACAGACAGAGACTGAGAGATAGAAAGCAAGAAACCACCCCCCGGGGGGATGGCCACTCTGCAATCCCTTCTTCTCCATTCTCCTGTTGGGATCGCGGGCATGCACGCACACGTACCCGGCGTGAGTTTAAGCCACAGGGTCCGGGACTCGAACCACGGTCAGCTACATGGGAGTCCAGTGACATAGCCATTACGCTAACTACTGGTCCCAATAGCTCACCCAGTCTAGTCCACACTTCATCACCACAGAAAATACATGTTTTTATAAGAAAATAACATGATGCACCATTATAGGTCAGTTTAAATTTGTACGTAGAAGGGGAATCTTGCTCTAAAGGCAACAATCTGCAAGCATTTCACTCTGCCCACCACAAATGATCTCTTTCACATCATTATGCGCTATTATTTTTAGCTTCCAACACCTCTACACCCAGAAAAATCTCTGCTGTACATTTGCATATCTCGTGGTTCTTCTAAAAACATGTTCTCTGAATAATAAGATGGTCTGCCTTCAAGGCAAAATCAAGTGTTTACTTCTCTCAGTAGAAAATTTCTCTGCTCGATGCTTCAACATGACTGGGCTCTCAGATTTTTGTTGTTCTATTAAAAAAGTGGTGGCTGTCTTCATTTATTTCTGTTTGTGTGTTTAGTAGGATATAATGTGGCCAAAACAGAACTTGTGATAGCCTTCTCTCTAAAAATTTCTCTCTCTCTATACCCTATCTCACCAAAAGGCAAACCCAAGGATTTGGTGTTGCCAAAACCTTGGTATCTTTCTTAATCTTTCTCTTTTCTCATTCTCCTCCTTCTAGGCTATGAATTATTGTCTTATTGATTCCACACAAAATATACCCAGATCCACCTATTTTTCTCCCTGTTAGTCTCATGTCCTTATAATCATTACAGCAGCCCCCAATCATTCTCTCTCCTTTCATTCTCATACTTCCTAGAAGCCCAAGTGATTTTTCTGAAAGCGAAATTCAGGAACCAACAGATGGCGTAATGGTTACATCACTGGATTCCCTTGTAGTTTACTGCAGTTCAACTCCTGGACCTGGTGGCTAGAAACTCACGCTGGGTGTATTTGAGTGAACACCCAAAATCCTGAGAGGAGAATGGAGAAGAAGGGATTGAGGTATGACCATCCCCCCTGAGGAGGTGATTTCTTGCTTTGTATCTCTCTGTCTGTCTCTGTCTCTCCTGTGAACACACATGCTCTATAGCAAAAATCTCTCTTAAATAAATAAAATAAAAATGAAATTAAAATCAAGTCACTTTGTCACTAAAATCGAATAGTTGTTTCCTACCACACTTAGACTAACACCTAGATTCTTTTCTATGGCTTACATATGTCCACTTGATAAGGAAAACTCCTTGATTTTTAGTGACTTATTAGCTATGGAGAGAGAGAAGGTCAGAGTGGGAGCTGTGCTTCATAAAATGTCCAACATAGTGCAGGTGATGCTCATCAACTCTGTTTCTTCAGGTCACATGCTGGGTACAGACATCAAGTTAAATCACATTCTAGAGCCTAAAGGGAAAAATTAAGATGGAACTCAGGAATGAGAGAGGCAGAGGAATAAATAAATAAATGACATAAAGAAGAGTGAAAGAGTAACAAATGATACTATAAATAAATGTTTAGACAATAAATCACAAAAGACCAACATCTCCTAACTTGTAAGAAAATAAAATGGATTAGATTTACCCTGCATTGCTGCTTCTCAGGTAGTAACCATGTTAAAGAACAGTCTTCACAGAAACAACGGCCAACCACGGTCTGTTAATAAGCATGGATGTATGCACCTGTATGCCTCAGTATCTGAGTTATTGGTGAAGTGGAAGTGTGGAGTCTTCCAGGGTTCATGCACACTGGCAATGTGAAGAGAGGTATTGGAGGCCACCAAACTCCCATAGTTGTTCTGCCGAGTGTTCCACAGCTCTAGCTGCCATTCCAGGGATCAGCAAGCAGTTCCAGGAGGCAGCAGGTGAATATCAACACAGCTCCCTTTGTCACAAACTGCCATTGCTCTATGACATTTGTGACCATGGAATGTGGAGATGAAATAGAAAACAGCACTAAACAATTTTGCCTCAAAACATTTTGAACCAAATTTATTTGGGAAGGCATTGATGACAGTGGTTGTAAGGGGAAAAAATGGCACTCCTTGACCAGTAGGTGGCCTGGTGGTTAAGGTGGCTGCATTCCATATAGGCGACTGTGCAGTTTGAGTCCTGGATTCAGCAGCTTGAGAACCACACTGGGCACATGCGTGTTCATGCCCAAACTCATGGAAGGAAAATGGAGGAGAAGGGATTGTGGTGTGGCCATTGCCCATATGGGGTGCTTTCTCACCCTCTGTCTCTTGCGTGAGTACATGTGTGTTCACATGCACACATGTTCTGGAGAGTGCAAAGAAAGAAAGACTATGGCACATCTTACACAGAATCAGAAGGCGAGAGTGGGGCAGTGGGTCCAAGAAGGCTGGTTCTTTTAGTCGAATCATCAAATGGAAACTTTCTCTTGTTGAGCAAATGTGTCAGTGCCGAGCCCCAGTGCCCTGGCATCCTTCCTCAGTAGTGAGAAGCAGGACTCAGAAGGCAGCTGTTGCACCTGATGAGAAGTGTTGGAAAGCTGAGCAGAGGCTGTGTGGGTAATGTACTGTGTCCTGAGACGGGCATGTAGAATACCTGCAATGAAGACAAGAACACAATGGCATTTGTTGGAAGAAACCTAAAGTTCTTTTTCGTTGTTGTTTGTTTGCTTTTGGAGAGGTTTTTGCTATAGGGTGTGTGCGCTCACCAGGAAGATACAGACAGAGAGATAGAAAGTGAGAAATTGCCCCCAGGGGTGATGGCCCTGTTGCAATCCCTTCTCCTCCATTCTCCTCTTGGGATCTTGGGCACACATGCACATGTGCCCAGCGTGAGCTTAAGCCACCAGGTCTGGGACCTGAACTGCGGTAGACTTCAGTGGAGTCCAGTGACACAGTCATTACACCAACTGCTGGTCCCTGTTTGTTTTGTTTTTAAGGCTTTGCCATAGGGCACATGCACTTGCTGGAGAAAACTAGAGAGAGAGAGTGAGAGGGAAAGTGAGAAATCACCCCCCGGGGGAATGGTCATACTGCAATCCTTTCTCCTCCATGCTTCTCCTGGGATTTTGGGTGGACACGTACACACGTATCCAGTGTGATCCTCAAGGCATCAGGTCCAGGACGTGAACTATGTTGGCCATGTGGGAGTCCAGTGCCATAACTACCTATACCACCTGCTGGTCTCTGAACTTAAAGATATTTTGATGTCATATTTTCCTGAAGCTGAGGAGACCATCCAAGTCCTCAGTAGAGTACTTAATACGAGCAGAAAGGATCCAGGAGCAGGGCAGTGATTTGTTTAATATTTGTTCCTAAATAATAGCATTGTTCCTGTAATTTTAATATCATAATTTAAAATTATAATGTCATAAAACACCACAATTTAATGTTTTCATGATACAGTTAACTTTATGTCATAATTTTACTATATGCTTAATGTTGTGGTATAATTATAATTATATCCCTAATTATGTATGGCTGTAATTCCTAACTGTATATGTGATAACACACACATGCACCCACGCACACAAATATGTACCCATACATTTAGCAGACTCAGGTCTGTTCTTTTACCTGGTTACTACCTAGGTAGTGACAACCTAGTTTGAATCAAATAGGTTTTGTTTTCTTAGAAGTAGTGTTTATGTACACAGTGCACACGATTTTATGCATATTTGCCATCATGCTTAAAGAACAAGCTGTTTTACTCTGTCAGACTCAGCTACTACTGACATCCGGTCCTGGTCAGACCCATGTTAGCCTAACTGAGGTGTCACTTCTCCCTGATGGCAGGGAGCCTAAACTGCAGGAGCAGTTCCCAGGTATTAATAGGAAAAGGCATGCTTCTCATTTAGTGCAGTATCTCCCCAGGTGCTTGTCTGTATCGGTGACCATTAGAGGAGCCATACAGCCTCTTCCTCCAACCGCACTTCAGCTTTTCCCTGACCGTCTGTCTGACTCTGAGTAAGTCATTTCACCTTTCTGGGCCTCGTGTGTGTCCTCTGTGAACTGCTGAGCTTGGGCTGTTTGACCTCCTGGAGTCCTGAGATATTAAAAGTCTCAGTTTCTTTGGTGTTTATCTGACCCCTCATGTTATAAGGACCCTACTCATTATCCATTTACTCTCCTCGAGCCACTTCTGTTTTTGCTGCAACGAGTGACCACAGGTCTTTACTTCTGCCACGTAAGTGCTAACCTGCAGACAATGTGGTAATTGATGATCTGCTAGTTTGGGCTGCACTTTCTAGCTTCTCTGTGATGCCAGCACAGTGAATGCAAGTATACGATGTACAGTTCTTCCTTACAGATTGTTGACTTTATCCCCAGAATTTCTGACTCAGTAGGTCTGGAATGAAGTTCAGTCGTTTCATTTCTAACAAGTTCTCTGTGCTGATATTGCTCATGGCTCTTGAGAATCACCTGTCTAGACTAAGAACAGGGGACAGTTCATCCTGGCAAGAGGAGGAGCAAGAGGAAAGAAATGGAGACACACAATACCTCAGCCTGTTGGGGTTATTACCTAGTTCATTTTTCTGCACCACGTATCACAAAGTAGGCAAGTAACAAGAAAAGAGATTATGGGGGACTATGACATGAGACTAAGAAGTGTGGACTTTACTCTGACACGCATCTGGGAGAAGATATATCATGATCTTAGGTGGGGGAGGGACATAGCCAGACTTCTAACTTAGAAAGATCATTCTGCCTTCTGAGTAGGAATATCCCAGATGGGGCTTATAGTGGAAGTAAAAAGGTCAGCCAGATCCAGTCATCTGCCTTAGAACGAAAGCGGGAAAAGGGCCATTACTGAAACTACTGGGTGGTTGGAGAAGTCATGACGTACTTTTTCTGTTTTTCTAAGCAAAAATGCATTATGACTTTTCTGACAACCCAAAAATATTGGCCAGAAAAATTAAAAGATAGGGAGAATCTAGAGTTATTTGGAGACATAGTGACCAGTTTTAAATATAAGTTTTTCCATGTTGAAAAAAATTTTTCTCAATACATTTTAAGTCCCATTTTTAGAAGAATATTTTATTTAACTTTATTTATTTATTATTATTGATAAGAAGAGAGACAGAGAAAGAGAAAGATGGAAAGTGAGAAAGCAAGCCACCAGGTCAGCCATGTGAGAGGCCAGCACCTTTAACCACCATGCCACCTATTGACCCCTTAAAGTCCCATTTTTTAATTTAAAAAATGCAGTCCTTCTGGTCTGGCCCCATAGGCTACTAGTTAAGGGAGTCAGATCCCACCTAGCTGGCTGGTTCAAATCCTGAGCACAAGAGGCAAATGTGTGTGCATGCCCCAAATCCCAACAAGATGGGGAAATGAAGAAGGAATTGTGGCCTACTACGTCCCATCAGTGGGGTACTTTCTGCCTCTCTGTCATCCTATCTCTGTCTGGTTGTACATATGCCCTCTGGCAATTAAAAAATTAAGTCCCTCAGTAAAACTTTCAGCTGTTCTTCATTTTCCCTTTTGCCAAGAAATTTTGGTAGAATCTCAGTCTCTGTGGTTTATATTAGAAAAAGATCTGAATATAAAATATACTTCTCAAGTATACTTGCCCATGTTGGTATTCTGATGGGGAGTTGCCAGTCCTGTTTGGGGCTGGAGATTTGAAACTAGTGGTGGGTGGTCACATGCACGAGGCCCTCCACTGGGCAGAACTCTGGCACACTTGCCCGCCTAGTGATATTTCCATTGCAATTAATCTGAGCAAAAGCAAGTATTAGCTGAGACTAAATTTTATTTCCCCCTCAGTGATTCATCCTAACTATCAATTAGTAAAATATTCTGATCTGGAACTAAGAGTTCTATGGTCCACAAGTAATGCCTATAATGCCTAGATTTTTTGGAGAGGTTTATTTTGCTATAGGGTGCATGCACTCTCCAGACAGACAGAGAGACAGAGAGACAGAAAGTGAGAAATCACTCCCAGGAGGGATGGCCACGCCACAATCCCTTCTCCTCCATTCTCCTCTTGGGATCTTGGGCATGCATGCATGCACACATGCCCGGGGTGAGTTTTAAGCCACCAGGTCCAGGATGCGAACCGCGGTCAACTACATGGGAGTCCAGCAACATAGCCATTACGCTAACTGCTGGTCCCAATAATGCCTAGTTCTTGACTGTTTTATGAATATGGCACAAATCTGTAAGCCGATGTTTTGTTTTTTCTTTTTTGTTTGAAGGTTTTTGCTATAGGGCACATGTGCTCACCAGAGAGACAGAAAGTAGGAAATCATCCCCGATGGAGGATGGCCACGCCACAATCCCTTCTCCTCCATTCTCCTCTTGGGATCTTGGGCATGCATGCATGCACACATGCCCGGGGTGAGTTTTAAGCCACCAGGTCCAGGATGCGAACCGCGGTCAACTACATGGGAGTCCACCAACATAGCCATTATGCTAACTGCTGGTCCCTGATGTTTTGTTTTCTCATAGTTGGATTATTGGCTAATGTTTTTCCACATTTTCTTTTCTTCTCTGGTTTGCCGTCACCTTTGACCCAACACTTGTCTGTGTACTTAAATAATTTTCTCCAGAGACCATTAACAAGCGCTGGCTGTACGTTTTCCTTGTTCTGATCTCCATGGGAAATGCTACATAATGAACTAAAATGGATAAAGCAGAACTTTGGGGCAGCAAGAAAATAGTTTTCTTTGTAATATTAACAAAACAGTGCTTGTGCTCTGAGAATTTATGTACATTGAAGAGCAGAGGGATTTTTGTGTGCGTGTTTTAAATCCTATAATTAGTTGACCCTTTGATCTATTGAAAGTTTTCTTCCTATGGATTTTCTGCTCAACTCTATATTTAAGTTTTTCCCTTCTCAGGATTTTAACATTTTTTTAAATTGGTCATATGGTGCATGAGGAAAAAGACAGAAAGATATATAGAGAGGAATAGTGAGAAATCACCCCCATGGGGGTTGGTCATGCCATAATCCCTTCTCCTCCATTCTCCTCTTGAAATTTTGGGCATGCACATGTGCCGGCATGATTTTCAACCTCCAGGTCCAGGACTGAATCACAATTAGCCATGTGGGAATCTAGCACTTTAATCACCATGCCACTTGCTGGCCCCTCTATATTTAAGTTTTAACTCATGTCTACTACAAATTCAAACCAAACTCTTTAGTGATGTACTTGGGGCGATAAGAATGCCGAAACTTTTCTCTTGAATTTGCTTAGTCCTAGAATCCTTGCATTCTGTCAAATCAAATCATGCTCAGTGAGAGTTTGATTTAGTGCACGACTTGGTGTTAGATAATGTTTCTTTTTTAATGAGAAGGGAGGCCTTTCTTGACCATAACCAAGTGTTTATAAATTAGAAATATGAAATCAGGAAATAAACACCATGCTATACATGTGGTGGATGTACAGAAGTCCTTAGTTAGGATCAAACTACAAGGTGTTAACAAGGGCGATTAGCATCCATGGAAAGTTTGACTAAGTCACTCAGTAGCCATAAATGTGCTTATGGCTACCTCTGGGCATGCATGCATACATGCTCAGCACTTTTCTCAAGCTGCTGGGTCTGGGATCCACTGACCCGTGAAGTCAGCCATGTAATCCAACTGCTCCAGCCACCATGCCTCTGGCTGGCCCATGACTGGTTCATTTCCAACTGCTTACCAATTTCCGTTCATGTGCTAGCCAACTTGTATTAGGGCAGTCATGCATTCAGTTACCTATTTGATTAAGTTCTTAAAATGTCATGCAATATGGAATACACACAGACACACACACACTTTTCACTTGTCATGTGTGTATGACATTTGTCATTTTGGGATATTGAAACTTCTCTTTTCCCAAAGCACCTCAGTGGGGGAGCAAATTGAGGCACTTAGCTTACTACCAATTTGCAGAGGTACCTTATACTGGATCATTCCTCCCACTGCCCCATTTCTACTTAGAGGCAGGCACAAAATCCCTCTGTCCATGGTACTAGAATCCTAATGACATATTAGTTGGGATGTCTGTGGCTGCATGTAGTAGGTAAGTTAACTTACAGAAGTTCTGAGCAATAACCCGTATTCTTTTAACTTACGAGATCTGGAGAGCGGTATATCAGTGAGGTTAGGGGATCATTGGCTCCATTTGTGAGGTCACCTTATGGTCATGATGGCTGTTCCAGCTTCATCTTCTGGGTCTGATTCTGGCCAGCAGGGAGGAGAAAACAACAAATAGAAAATGGTAAGGGGCAGGCAGGAGGTGGCAGGTGGCATGGTGGTTAAGGTGCTGGACTCCCACATGGTCGACTGCAGTTCGAGTCCTGGACCTGGTGACTTCTTGCTTTCCTACCCCGTCAAGTCAAATTAAAAGATGATAATGATAAACAAAATTAAATAATTCTTAAAAAGGAAAACAGAGCGAGACAGCCAGGAAAGCCAAATAACTTACTCTCACTCTCCTATCCACCACTCTCACCCATAAGTAGACTTCCCTGAGCAGTTTCAGGAAGCTTCCTTTGTGTCCTACCTCCCTATGCTGGGTTAAAGAAATAGGAAATGGGTCCCTGGCATTCTCAGCTACTCTCTTGGAAAGCAAATAATGTCAGTAAGGAAGAATGGGGGAGATGAATGGCCAGTGAGTAGGAAAAAAAAAAAAGGAGTTCTCCCACAATCAGACTGAAAAAAAGAACAATAAACAACAACATTGGAGTTTATTCATTCCGTTGGTCATATCCCCATCAGCCCTGTAGCTGATATTGCCATGGAAACCAGGCAGGAACAGAGCTGTCTGGTTCCAAGCTCTGGATTCTGTAAATTCCCAGATTTTGAAAGGATTCTTGCTTCCATTAGTCATAATTTTGATTTTTACAACCAAAGACACTCTAACTAATGCCAAGAGTACGAAGTTAAAGATCAGATTATCCGGGTCCTGAGAGCAGCTTGGTTGTCTGGTGTTTGTGTGACCTGGAATTACTCATGTCACTTTTCTGAAGCTCAGCTTTTTCATCTATGGACTCAAATTTATTTAACGGCTTGAACCCTATTGTCACTATCAGTTCTTTGGTTTTGTGAGAGCTATTATTGTAGTCAATTATAGTCCTTCTGTCTTTTTGATATCTATGGAAATATTGAATACATTTGCTTTTTTTTGCTACATCTTCAATAAGCAGCTTATAGATATCATGATAAATAAATTAGAATTAAAATGTGATTTAAAAATCACAGTGGTTTCTGAAAGGCAAATTTTATACCTAAGATTATTTTAGTGTCCTGGAAATAGATTTGGTGACTACATAGAGTGGCATGTGATATTTTTTCTCTCTCTCACTATCCTTTTTAAGTAAATTAGCAAATATCAATTAAGAACCTACTATGTGTGGGGCATAGCACCAGGCACTGGGAATGGAATAAGATGTAGTATGTATTCTCCTTGGATTAAAATTGGCAACATGTAATGGAGAACTAAAGAAATAGAAGCTTAAAGCAGGGAGAACTATATGCATTTCTCACGGGAAGCTCAGAACTGGGCAGTCTCATATGATCTGTAGAGATCCAGGCTCTTCCTGTATTGTGTTACTTGTCTCTATTCTCAAGATCACCTCATGGTCAGAACGCTTGCTCTAGCTTCATGTGCCAAGTCTGAGTTTGTCCAGAAGGAAGGAAAAGAAAAAAATATACATACTGATTGCATCTTAGAGAACGTATCTGGGGGAAAAAATGGCTCATGAAATCACTAGCTGTAAGATAGTCACACTACCACATCAAACTGCAAGGGAAGCTGGGAAATTTGTTTTATTATTATTATTATTGTTGTGTTTTGAGCCTAGCAAAACTTTAGGGCTTCTTTTACTTTGGGAGAAGTTGGATATTGATGAGTAACTAGTAGGCTTTGAGTACATGGTGACTCAGTTTTTCCAAGGTCTTCTTAGTTAACATGCAATGGAGAAGTCACAGTGTCCACACACATGTACTTCACAGTGAAAGGTATGCGATAGGGCAGGTAGAGAGAAATCAAGAGAGGCTTCTCAGATGAACTAATGCAGAAACTGAGACTTGAGATATAAGTTAAATAAGCAAGAAACATCACAGGGTTGTGTGTTACCATTGAAAGTTCAGTGCTGAGGAAACAAATGTTCTAGTCATGGATATTGGAAAGGATGCTGAAGCAATAAGGAGAGATCATGTCATGGAACTCTTCCTATATCATCATGTAAAAAAAACATGTAAAATTTTGTTCTATATAAGCCAGTGGCCTAAAAAACTTGTAATTCTGCAAATCAGCAATGGACAATTCAATAATGAAAACAGCATGGAAAACCATGAAACACATAGGAATAAATGTAGCCAAAAAAGTGAACTATAAAATATGGATGTGAAAAATCAAAGCTCTACATACATGGGTTGATACTACATGTTCACAGATCGAAATACCCAAGATAGTGCAATTGGGTGCATAATCCCTGTCTAAATTCCCCATACCCCATAGAAACCCCTCCAAAATTAAGTAGTTTATCCTAAAATATATACTAAAAAATATATATGGAAATCTGAAGGACCCAATATATCTAAGCCATTTTGATAACAGTTAGAGGAATGTATAATGATGTTCCTGATTAAAATTTAGCTAGCTCCCAGAGAAAGCTGGGCATGCACTAACACATGATCCAGGGCTGACTGAAGACTGGCAATGGATCACAGTGTCAGGACCCTGTTGGGGTGCTCTCTCTCTCTCTCTCATGTGTATGCTTACAGAAGTAATGAGTAAATTTTTCATTTTATTTTTACTGTTTAAATAGATGTTGGGATTCAGCAGATGGTGTAATCATTATGTCGCTGGACTCTCACATGGCTGACTATAGTTCAAGTCTTAGATCTGATGGCTTAAAACTCACACTGGATGCATGTGTGTGCATGCCCAAAATCTTGAGAGGAGATGGGAGGATAAGGGATTGTGGTGAGGCCATCCCTTCCCCCATCCCCAGAGGGTGATTTCTCGCTTTCCGTCTCTCTCTGTCCGGTGAACATACGTGCCTTATACCAAAAATCTCTTTCTCTCTCTCAAAAACAACAACAGCAACAAAAGAATAGATGTAGATCAGGACCAGCCATGGTGTGTGTGTTGCTAAGAGCTGGACCACATGAGAGGAACGAGTTCAATTTCCAATCTACCCTGAAGACCAGTCCAGTGGTGTGTGCCTATAATCCCAATAGCTTGGGGAGACTGAAGAAAGAAGATCACAAGCATGAGGCTGGCCTATGCAAGACAGTAAGACCCTGTTTAAAAACGAACAGGGAGGGATCAGCAGTTGACGTAATGGCTGTGTCGCTGGACTCCAGTGTGGTCGACTGTGGTTTGAGTCCCAGACCCGATGACTTAAATTCACGCTGGACCTGTCTGTGTGCATGCGTTTCCAAGATCCCAAGAGGAGAATGGAGGAGGAGGGATTGTGGTGTGGCCATCCCCCCGGGGGGTGATTTCTTGCTTTCTGTATCTCTATCTGTCTCTCTCTGTCTTTCTGGCGAGTGCACACACCCTTCAGCAAAAAATAAATAAATAAATAAATAACTGGGAGTAATGCACACATTTGTAATCCCAACTGGGTGGTTGAGAATCATGACAGTGAGACCCTGCCAAAGAGAAGAAAAGAATAAATGTAGATCAATGGGAAAAAAATAGAGAGATCCAAAAATAAAACCCTTATATTTATGGTAAATCAATTTTCAGTGAAGCTTTCAAGGCACTTCAAAAGGGCTAAGGATAATTTCTTTAACATGTATTACTAGAACAATTAGATATGCCCATGTGAATTTAGATCCTTACTTTATACTATACATAAATTAACTCAAAGACTTAAATATAAGAGCTAAAATGATAAAACTTCTGATAGAAAACTTTTATGATCTTAGGCAATGTGTTCTTATATTCATGATACCAAAAACAATTTATAAAAGAAAATTTGATGAATTGGACTTAGTAAAAATTTTAAAAGTTTTGGTCTTCAATAGATACCATTAAGAAGATGAAAAACCAGGACAAGCACATGGCATGGATGTTAAGGTGGCTGGATACCACATGGTTGACTGTGCAGTTTTAGTCTCAGACCTGGCAGCTTGAAAATCATGCTAGATGCATGTGCAAGTGTGCCCAAAATCTGAGGAGGAAAATGGAGAAGGGATTGCAGCATGGCCATCCACCCTGGCGGGGTGGGGTGGGAGAGTGATTTTTCACTCTTTTTCTTACTATCTCTTCCTATCTTTTTCCAGCAAATGTACATGCTCTATGGTAAAAACCTAAAAAATAAAAAGTGAAAGGACCAACATAGACATATATCATCCAAACAAGATAAATAGCCACTTAGTATGTGAAAATATGTCCCACATCATTTGTCAGGGAGTTGGAAACTTAAAACCACAGTAGGATACCACTCCATGTCCACCTGAATGACTATTATCAAAAAAAAAAAAAAAAAGAGAGAGAGAGAGAAAATTATGAGTGTTGGTGAGAATGCTAACAGTTAGAGGAATGTATAATGATGTTCCTGATTAAAATTTAGCTAGCTCCCAGAGAAAGCTGGGCATGCACTAACACATGATCCAGGGCTGACTGAAGACTGGCAATGGATCACAGTGTCAGGACCCTGTTGGGGTGCTCTCTCTCTCTCTCTCATGTGTATGCTTACAGAAGTAATGAGTAAATTTTTCATTTTATTTTTACTGTTTAAATAGATGTTGGGATTCAGCAGATGGTGTAATCATTATGTCGCTGGACTCTCACATGGCTGACTATAGTTCAAGTCTTAGATCTGATGGCTTAAAACTCACACTGGATGCATGTGTGTGCATGCCCAAAATCTTGAGAGGAGATGGGAGGATAAGGGATTGTGGTGAGGCCATCCCTTCCCCCATCCCCAGAGGGTGATTTCTCGCTTTCCGTCTCTCTCTGTCCGGTGAACATACGTGCCTTATACCAAAAATCTCTTTCTCTCTCTCAAAAACAACAACAGCAACAAAAGAATAGATGTAGATCAGGACCAGCCATGGTGTGTGTGTTGCTAAGAGCTGGACCACATGAGAGGAACGAGTTCAATTTCCAATCTACCCTGAAGACCAGTCCAGTGGTGTGTGCCTATAATCCCAATAGCTTGGGGAGACTGAAGAAAGAAGATCACAAGCATGAGGCTGGCCTATGCAAGACAGTAAGACCCTGTTTAAAAACGAACAGGGAGGGATCAGCAGTTGACGTAATGGCTGTGTCGCTGGACTCCAGTGTGGTCGACTGTGGTTTGAGTCCCAGACCCGATGACTTAAATTCACGCTGGACCTGTCTGTGTGCATGCGTTTCCAAGATCCCAAGAGGAGAATGGAGGAGGAGGGATTGTGGTGTGGCCATCCCCCCGGGGGGTGATTTCTTGCTTTCTGTATCTCTATCTGTCTCTCTCTGTCTTTCTGGCGAGTGCACACACCCTTCAGCAAAAAATAAATAAATAAATAAATAACTGGGAGTAATGCACACATTTGTAATCCCAACTGGGTGGTTGAGAATCATGACAGTGAGACCCTGCCAAAGAGAAGAAAAGAATAAATGTAGATCAATGGGAAAAAAATAGAGAGATCCAAAAATAAAACCCTTATATTTATGGTAAATCAATTTTCAGTGAAGCTTTCAAGGCACTTCAAAAGGGCTAA
The DNA here is from genome assembly GCF_000334495.1 of Tupaia belangeri chinensis. Taxonomy (NCBI): domain Eukaryota; kingdom Metazoa; phylum Chordata; class Mammalia; order Scandentia; family Tupaiidae; genus Tupaia; species Tupaia belangeri. The sequence continues at coordinate 8,474,038 of NW_006159534.1, read as the reverse complement.
GGATAATTTCTTTAACATGTATTACTAGAACAATTAGATATGCCCATGTGAATTTAGATCCTTACTTTATACTATACATAAATTAACTCAAAGACTTAAATATAAGAGCTAAAATGATAAAACTTCTGATAGAAAACTTTTATGATCTTAGGCAATGTGTTCTTATATTCATGATACCAAAAACAATTTATAAAAGAAAATTTGATGAATTGGACTTAGTAAAAATTTTAAAAGTTTTGGTCTTCAATAGATACCATTAAGAAGATGAAAAACCAGGACAAGCACATGGCATGGATGTTAAGGTGGCTGGATACCACATGGTTGACTGTGCAGTTTTAGTCTCAGACCTGGCAGCTTGAAAATCATGCTAGATGCATGTGCAAGTGTGCCCAAAATCTGAGGAGGAAAATGGAGAAGGGATTGCAGCATGGCCATCCACCCTGGCGGGGTGGGGTGGGAGAGTGATTTTTCACTCTTTTTCTTACTATCTCTTCCTATCTTTTTCCAGCAAATGTACATGCTCTATGGTAAAAACCTAAAAAATAAAAAGTGAAAGGACCAACATAGACATATATCATCCAAACAAGATAAATAGCCACTTAGTATGTGAAAATATGTCCCACATCATTTGTCAGGGAGTTGGAAACTTAAAACCACAGTAGGATACCACTCCATGTCCACCTGAATGACTATTATCAAAAAAAAAAAAAAAAAGAGAGAGAGAGAGACAAGTATGAGTGTTGGTGAGAATGCAGAAAAAATAAAACCCTCATGCATTACCTAAGCTAATCAAAAATGCATATTCACACAAGAAGTGTGCATGGCAGAATTATACATAATAGCCATATATCTAAACATTCCAAGTGTCCATCAGATGGGGAATAACTACAGAAAATGAGGAATATGCACTCAATGAAACATTATTTAGCAATAGCTAGAAGAAACCACTCATGCCAGTTACAAGATGAAGAACCTTGGAAACATGCTATGTGGAAGAAGCCAGTAAAGACTAGATTATATATTTTCTCCATTCTCCTCTTGGGATTTTGGGCATGCATATAGATCAGGCCCAGCCATGTGGTGTGTGTTGCTAAGAGCTGGACCACATGAGAGGTTGGAGTTCAGTCCCCAATCCACCTTGAAGACCAGGTGCAGTGGTGTGTGCCTGTAATCCCTGGAGCTTGGGGAGGCTGAGGCAAGAGGATCACAAGCATGCGGCTGGCTTGGGCAAAACTCACACACACTCGTGAGTTTTATGCCTTTGTGGTCAACTATGTGGGAGACCAGTGACATAACCATTATGCCATCTACTGGTCCCAGAGCAGGCAAATCTTAGGGACAGAAAGTGGATATTGGTTTTATAGGGCTTGCAGTTGGAAGCTGAGGTTACTGCAAATGAGCCCAAAGAATCTTCTAGGGGATTACAAATTTTTGTTTTGTTTTCTTTTCTTTTTTTTTTGTTTGCTGTAGGGCATGTGCACTCACTGGACAAAGACAAAGAGAGAGGGTAAGTGAGAAATCACTCTCCAGGGTGAGTGCCACATAATCTTCTCCTCCATTCAACTCTTGGGATTTGGGCATTCATGCATAAGTGCCCCATGTGTATTTCAAGCCCCTTGGTCCGGGACTTAAACTGAGCCTATGGTTGTGTGGGATTCAGCTGCCTTAAACATCTGCTGGCCCTATAAAAATATTCTAAAACTAGGGACCAGTTGCTGGCATAATGGCTGACCACAGTTCGAGTCCTGGACCCAGTGGCTTAAACTCACACTGGGCGCATGTGCGTGTGTGCCCAAGGTCCCAAGAAAAGAATGGAGAAGAAGGGATTGTGGCATGGCCATCCCCCTGGGTGGTGATTTCTTGCTTTCTGTTTCTCCCTCTCTCTCAGTCTTTCTGGTGAGCACATATGTCCTATAGCAAAAACCTCTCCAAAAAAACAAAACAAAACAAAAAACAAAAACTAGAACTATAACTACATTGTTGTTATGGTTGCCTAACTCTGTTAACTTACTAAAAACCATTAAATTATACTCTGAAAATGGGTGAATTTTTTGAAATGTAAATTGTATTATAATAAAGCTCTCAACAAAACAGTCTATGTATTCAAGATCAGAAACCCTAGGAAGACTACCAAAAATACCCATGTGCATACTCCACTCTGGCATGCCTGATTCTCTAGGTTTGGAGAGGGCTTGTCCTTTTCTCCTATGAAGATGCTCCCAGGTGACCTTAACGTGCAGTCTCAGGTAATAATATAGTAGTAAGGCACTGAAGACTTGGAGCTAGGCATGGGCCCTGGGTGCATTTATCTTTTAGATACAGAACAGTGGTGATATCGTGGAGGATGGTTTTGAAAGTCTGTAGACTCAGAGACCTATTAGGGCTTATTGTACTTGTTTGGGAAAGAAACGATATGGACCCAACTGGAAACTAGAGTGATTGTTTTCTTATCTATAATAAGGGAATAATAGACTCATTTTATTATACCTTATTTCATAGAGTTGTTCTGAGGGTTAGATGAGTTTATGTACTGATGGTGCTGGTACAATATTATGTAAGTATTTGCAGTTGTTGTTATTATTACTAGCAACAGCAACAGTTTGGGAGATCTATTCATACATAGGGATTAGATGTGTAGATTTCGATAGTCATGAACATGGTAATGTTAACTCTGTAAGAGAGGAGGGATAACCAATAGGACAGGGAGTCAAGATGACACAGGAGAGAAGAGGACAGGAAGAAAGTGGCAGCTGTCCATCCCTCGCCCTGGTCATCCGTGCTGCGTCCCTAGTATAGACATGGTCTTAGGTGGGGAGGAGGTAGGTCTCTCAGGATGGAACAGGCAGGTTGACTGTCTCTGCATTGGGTCTGGTCCTCTCACTGTGCTCTGGAAAAAAGAAACCAATTTGCCTGCCCAGAGAAACATAGTAGTGGATGTGGATGGGCCCTGGGTACATTTATCCTTTAGATACAGAACAGTGGTGATATAGTGGGGGATGGTTTTGAAAGTCTGTAGACCCAGAGACCTATTAGGGCTTATTTTACTTGATCAGGAAAGAAATGATACGGGCAACTTCGGGCTATATAACTTATTTCCTCCTCTTGTTAGTTTTATCTCTGATTATGAATTCTTTTCTTTGTTCTTGGTCAGTACTCTCTCTCTTTCCCATCACTTCTGCTTCCTAGGATCATCTCCCAGTAAACCACCTGTACCCATGTTCTTGGGATTTTTGGCACATGTGCCTAGTATGAATTTGAAGTTGCTGGGTCTAGGACTCGAACCATGGTTGGCAATGTGGTAGTCCAGTGATATAACCATTATGCCACCTCCTGGTCCCAACCCAGTATGATTTTCAAGCTACCAGGTTTGGGACTAGAACCATGGTTGGCCATGTGGGAGGCTGGTGGCTTAACCACCATGCCACCTGCTGGCCCCATGATCTACTTTCATAAGTAATAGAATGATGGGAGAAAGAAAGGGAGAAGATAAATAGTTCCTACTGGATTATAAAGAAGTAAAAATTAGTATGAACAGATAGTGTTTGAATAACCAACTACCATACTTTATCAGGTATGATTGGAGAATAATGAGTTCTATTGATGTATGATCTTCATGGTGAGATTTCTATATAAACTCAAGGATAATACATTTTCAGTTAATCAGACTAAAATGCATAATTTTTGATCTGATGACCTTATTAAGCATAATTTAATTTACTTAATGATTTAGGAAATGTTCAGGCATTGTATAGGTTTTGGGGGCATCAAGTTTTTTTTTTAAGAATTATTTTATTTAACTTTATTATTTATTTACTTATTTTAATTTGACCAGAGAGGGACACACACACACACAGAGAAAGTGAGAAAGCAAGCCACTAGGTCTGAGACTGGAACCACAGTTGGCCATGTGGAAGTCCAGCACTATTGACCCCCGAGGCCAGCAGGTGGCACGGTGGTTAATAGTTTTACTCACGTAGAGTACAGAATTATAAGGACCAAAGATGGGCCTATAGTGTTTTTCTCCTGAGGCATATTTAGCAATGATTTCTTTAAAAACTTAATTTAGATGTCCCAAATTAGTGGTGTGTTCTGACTGTATTAAGTCACATAAAGAAGAGTTTTCAGGAATGATAAGGCAAGTACTTCAGGTGGAAAACAGCCTAATATTAGAGGGACTTCTGTATAGAGGACTGAAGGAGAACGGGAATAGGAGAAAGGTTATTAAGGTTAGGTTATTTTTTATTTTTTATTTTTTTTAGGTTTCTACCATAGAGCATGTGTGCTCACTGAGAACAAAGAAAAGAATTCATGATCAGAACTAAGACTTGAAAAAAATGTTTTTAACTGCTGTACAGTTAGAAAGAACCTTGACTAGGGATTGATAGAGGTTATTGGTTTTGTGAACCGAGCGAGGCCTGATCATCTGTAGCTGGAATCTGACTGTGGGGCAGCAGTTCCTCACACTGAACCCTAGAGGTGATCTGTTTCCTCTTTCAGGAAATGATGTATTTTAACACAATTCATCTCTATGGTTTCAAGCAAGCCAAACCCATTGCTATTCTGTATGTTCACTGTCTTTATCTCCATAGATAAGTATTATGAATGTTCTCAGAATCTCAAGATTTGCACGGGCAAAATTATTTTAAAATGGTTCCGGTGATTTCCCGGAAATTTCTCCCTCACTCTCCCTGTTAGATTTATGGCAGGGTTCCCAGATCAGTCAAGTTTAATTCTCATGACAAACCGATAAGATGCATATTTCCCTGAGGAGGAAAGAAGGAAGTGGCCCACTACACTGTTGGAAAAAAGCTCTTTAAATATTTTATTACACCATCTCTGGTGCAACCCCGTATTTGTCTCTTCAAATATTTAGAGCAGCTCAATTAGCTCTGGAAGTGGGTTTCCGAGAGCCTTCAGCGAGCTCATAGCCACAGACAGATGGCAGTGGATGACTGGAGTGTGGAGGGCGTCTATCCTCCAAATGCGGATGAGTAGACATGGAAGCTGCATGCATGAAGGGTCTTGGCAAGAGCAGAGCTGCCAAGAATTCAAAGGTCAGAGGAAAGGTTTAGAGATTTCACTACTGTGAGGAGTTGCCCATCGTCAGCTTTAGTTTTGTAGAAATGTCCTGGCTACAAGGTGCTAGTCTGTACCTGTGGTATTTGAGGACTCTTCCTCAGAGAGCAATGCCTGAATTAGAAGTCAGGGGACCTCCTGTTCCGTTTATCAGTGAGGTGAGATGGGGGTAGGGAAGGAAAATGCAATCTGCAAACTTTCTAAGTACTGAATACTGCATTTTCCAAACATTAACTTCAAAAACCCTATAAAGTAGGTACAGTTTTCCTTTTCAAAAAATCTCTTTTGTTTTGATCTAATTTTAGACTTAGAAAAGTTGCAAAAACAGTACAGAGAGTTCTCATTTATTCCTCTCCCAGCTTCTACTGTTAATGTCTTATGTAATCAAGGGAATGATCAAAACCAGGAAATTAACATTAGTATGATTCTATTAAACTAGAGTCCTTGTTCAGATTTCACTGGTTTTTCTACTAATTTCTTCTTTCTGTAAAAGACAAGGGTATCTAGCCATTAATTAAGTTTACCTAAGGATATAATTAGCCCAGGTCTGATTTCAAAGCATGTAATTTTGGCTATATCATTCTTGGTCTAATATTTTGGAAGGAGCTCTGGGTTCCAGGACTCTTCAGGAAATCTGATATTTTCCTGGATCTGCTTTTATTAACTATTATATTTGGACTTAAGGCTTTTTTTTTAAGAGAATTATTTTATTAAATTTTATTTTAATTTGACCAGAGAGGGAGGGGGGAGAGAGAGAGAGAGAGAGAGAGAGAGAGTGAGAGAGCGAGAGAGCGAGAAAGTGAGAAAGCAAACTGCCAACCGCCAGGTTTGAGACAAACTGTGTTCGGCCACATGGGAGTCCAGCACCTTAATCACCATGCCACCTACTGGCCCCAACCTAAGGCATTTTTGTTTGGGTCTTCATGTCCTCATTGTACTTTTATAATAATTTTATTGCAATAATTGTATGATTCCATTTATAATCCTATGATTTATAAATGGGGGAACCATTTTAGCAGTAATCCTCTAACAACCATTTCAGTCTTTCCATTTGAGCTCCCAGAAATCATGAAGCAGAAGTAAGCTATTCCATTATGCCCTGTATAAATTTCTGAGTCAGAGATGGTATCTTTTCTCCTTGTGCCTTGGGTTTTTCATCTGTTCAATGGGCTTAGTGCCATAATAACCTTTATAGAAAAGTAATATAACATTTGCTCCAGTAATTTAGTTTTGGATAATAAACCTCTCTCAACCTAATGGATTTTATTTGTATTTACACAATTGTATTTTCAGTTTCTGTAAGTCAGTAATTTTTGGTATAGCAGGGTGGCTTATTCATGATTTCTGGGGGCTCAGCTGGGAAGACTTAAATACTAGGGGATTACTGCTAAAATGGTTTCTCCATTGACATATTTTGGCATTGTGGCAGGGTTCTTTGGAAGGCTAGGCTCACTAGGGCCTCTGGACTGGAGCATCGACCTGTGGCCTTTCCAGTTGGGCAGCATCACGGTAGTCAGTCTTCTTCAACGTGGATAGCTTCCCCAAAGCAAGTGTCCCAAGAGAATCTTTCAGATGCAGCATGACCTAATGAAGCCTGAGATGTCACTTACCACCACTTCTATCACATTCTGGTGGCTGCTTACCACTCTGTCCAGGTTCAAGGGGAAGTGAGTTAGATTTCACCTCTTACGAGCAGAAGGGTAAATGCCACATTGTGTAAGATATTGCAAGGGGAATATCCTTGGGAAGCACAATCTGCTAAAACATAAATAAAGTAATGACAACAGAGAGTCCCAAGCCAGGGCTGGCCCATGGCCTGGTGGTAAAGAGGGCTAAATCTCCCATGGCCTACTGTGTGGTTTGAGTTCAGGACCCAGGGGCTTGAGAGGCATGCTGAGTGTCACACACACACACACACACACACACACACACGAGCACATGTATGTGAATGCATACCCAAAATCTCGAAAGGAAAATGAGTTGGAGGAACGAAAGGATGCAGCAAGACCATGCCCCATGGGTAGTGTTTTCTTACCACCCCCCCCATAGCTCTGTCTGTCTTCAGTAAGCACACATGCCCTCTGGTAGGGGTGGGAGGGAGATGTCCTAAGCCAAATATCAATAGAACATTCCTTCAGCTTCTAGTTAATCAAATCAAGTCTTTGTTAGGACTTCCAGAGATGTATACGCTTTACATTTCATATATTTTTACTGATACTAAATAAAGGCAAATAAACCTCTGTCCAGGACTCTCAGGTTCCATACCAATTATGTGCTACCTAACAGACCTTATCTTTGTCTTCATTCTGCCAGGTGCATTTTACTTGCTGATGGATTTTATCACATACAGATATGCAGTGCCCTCAGCCTGTGTGACTTCCTTTTAGGGCACCCTGAGCCATCTCTTTAGTCTCTAGTCTTTGAGGTATGAGAAGTTCAGGGTAAATGGATCCTATAGTTCCCCACACCTCTCCCATTCTCTCATTGTACATGTGCGCATGGATATATCCTTATACATGAATTTATTTTTCTCTTATCCCACAGAAAAGTTTTCCACAGCTGCTATAACTGAATTTTAATATGCTTGGAATTCCTTACCAGGGCCAACCAATCTTTACATCCTCAATTCATGATCATCACTGTGCTTAGGTCCCAAGTCTTCCTTCTGAAAGCAAAACCACACATGTTCTCATGCATTTGATGGTCCACGTAAGTAACATAAAAAGATCATGACCATCTTTGATGAAGTTCTTTGTGCAAATCAGACCTATTTTCAGCCAGCTACAGTGGTAACACAATGTTCCACCAATGCTGAAGCCTCGTGAGAGGTCTGTTTCCGAGGTCTCCTTATACATGCCAGGTGTGTGTGTGTGTGTGTGTGTGTGTGTGTGTGTGTGTGTGTGCCTGTGATCTTGGCTGGCAGAGGCTGGGGGTGGATCAAGGTGTGAAGATTCTGTTGGAGGTCTCTCCCATGGAAGAAATAAAGTACACCTTAAAAAAACCATTTTCAGTGTGGTTTCTAAAACTTTTCAAACTTTAGAATTTAAAAAAGCAAAAACACCTATATGCAGAGTAAATTGTCACTGTAAAAAATTTTGAAAAAAAATTATTGCTTATTCCCATCAAGGGTGACAGTGGTCTCCTTTGGTCAATTCCTGCTTCTCCATCAATATTCAACTCAAATTCCTCATGAAATTTTATATAAATCCCTACTGCTTTATTCTTCTCATACTACTTATCATACTAAGAATGGAATAAACTTGTTGCTGATGATCTTTTGCCTCTGCATTTGTGTAAGTTCTAGGAGTGCAGGTATAGTCTGGCTAATTCATGTCCTCATGCCTCGTGCTTTGCCTGGCTGCTGATAGGTGCTCAGGCAAGGTGGATTGTGTAAGAGGTCTTAAAATGTTCATGGACAATGTATATGATGAAAAACCTATGCACGGATTTAAAAAATTTTGGAACCAAAATAAACATGCACTAACTTACTATAACATGCCTAAGCAGGAACTAGATTGAGGCACTAAGGATAAGCTATCAGTTTGAAAAGAGGCCCTATCAGAACAACATGAATTCTGCAAAAATTGAAGCAAAAACAAACATCAGGTTTATGGTGGAGCTTGGATGAAAGGATGACACCATCTTTGATTACTTTACAAAAGGTTTATAGGACAGTACCCCCCCAAAAAAGTAGTAGTTTCCAAATGGTTAACTCATTTTAAGAAGGGAGGACACGATGTTGAACACGATGCCCACAATGTCAGACCGTCCACATCAATTGGCAAGGAAAAAGTTAATCTCATTCACGCCCTAACTAAAGAGAACCAATGACCAATAGCAGAAATAGTAGCCAACACTGTAGGCATCTCAATTGATTCAGCTTACACAATTTTGACTGAAAAATTAAAGTTGAATGAACTTTCTGTTCAGTGGGTATCCAAACTATTACACTCCAGTCAACTGCAGACAAGAGCACAGCTTTCAGTGGAAGTTTTAAGCAAGTAGGAGCAAGATTCTGAAACATTTCTTCTACAAATTGTAAAAAGAGATGACCTGATGACATGTGGCTTAGCCACTGTGATCCTGAAGAAAAGCACAAAGTAATAGCTACAAACTGGTGAAACTGGCCCAATCAAAGCAAAAGTGGATTGGTCAAAAGCAAAGGTTGTAGCAACAGTTTTGTAGGACGCTCAAGGCTGATTGACTGTGGAGGGCCAAAGAATTATAACCTTTGCTTATTATGAGAATGTTTTGAGAAATTTGGCCAAATCTTGAGAAAAATGGCCAAGGAAACTTCACTCCAATCTTTTTCCACCACAAAATGTGCCTGCTTATTCTTCTCACCAAAGATTGGCCAAAACTTTAGGAGAAAAATGGCCAAGGAAACTTCACTCCAATCTTTTCCACCACAAAAATGTGCCTGCTTATTCTTCTCACCAAAGATCATTTTGGGTTTTCTGATTTGTCTCCTTCTGATCTCTTTTTGTTTCTTAATCCTAAAAAGTTCTTGAAAGACACCTAGTTTTCTTCAGGTAATAATGTGAAACATACTTCATTGACATGGTTAAATTCCCAGGACTCTTAGTTCTTCAGGGATGGACTTAGGGGCATGTATCATTGCTTACAAAAGTGTCTTGAACTTGATGGAGTGGTGCTGAGAAATAAAGTTTATGTTTTAATTTTTATTCTTAATTTTATTTTCCCACAAATTTTCTTGAGTCACCTCATATGAACAGAAATGCATAGTACCCTCAATTCTTCAGGTTGAGATAGAGATTTCACTATTTTCAGTCATCTTAACCACCAAACTCTGTGATTTTTTTTCTTCCTTTTTTTTTTTTTAAAGATATTTTTGCTCTAGGGTACATGCGTTGACCAGAGAGACAGAAAGACAGAAAGTGAGACTAGGGTACATGCGTTGGCCAGAGAGACAGAGAGACAGAAAGACAGAAAGTGAGAAATTACCCCCCCCCCCTTAAGGAGGATGGCCACACTGTAATCTCTTCTCCTTCATTCTCCTCTCAGGATTTTGGGCACGCACTCACATGCACCCAGCATGAGTTTTAAGCCACAAGGTCTGGGACTCAGTGACATAACCATTACACCATCTGCTGGTCCCAAGGCTTGCCTTTTTTAAAGCATGGCAGGAGCCAAGTGCGCATAGGAAAGATGTCAGCCTTCCTTCATCAGAGATTGCTTACTGTGATAGTAGAAGGTTCATTGTTTTCCGCAGTTTTTGTGTGTTTTTTACCTCAAGGATAAGATGGCTTTCCAATATTCTTTATTTCGCTACTGCTCTTCTTTTATTTTACAAATGAGCATGCTAGGGGATTCTAAAGGACTTGGGGCACCCTTCTATCCAGCACTCTTGGTTCGGTATCTGGTCATGGGACTGCTCTTAAGGAGGAAGCAGTTCCTACTCGATCCTGTGCATACTTGCTGCAGGCTCCCCGCCCAAGTTTCCAGTTGTGCTGCAAATGTCAGCTCCCTTGAGGAGGTTTCAAATGTTTAGTACCAATGGATTACTTTTTCTTGCTCTCACCCCTGTTAAATGGCACTCTTTATTCAGTGGCAGCAAAACAGAGCCAACTTAATATGGAAACTGCAACTGGAAAGTTGGCATACATCTCCTGTTTATGTCTTGCTCAGGCTGGACTGTTACCACTGTTGATCACTGTACCTAACAAGTCAGAAATAACTGAGCTCAAGAAAGTGTTCATACTTTCACCCTCTCTGTCAACATGAACTTTAAGATACTAAGTCATATGCTTAAAGAGAAGCTTGGTGGAAATATCACAGTTACTCAAAGGCCTATAATATCTCCTTAAAGGCATATCAGACGTTATACATTATACCCCGCCAATTCATTCATCCATTCATTCATCTGGCCAACATTTGTGGAGCAGATAATAGGTGACAGGTGCTAGGAATACAGCATTGAACATGAGTCCCCCACCCTGCCCTTATGTATCTTACCCCTTTTAGAAGAAGTTGAGCACAGAAATGGAAGATTTGTTTAAAGTTGCTTATGCTATCAGCAGTGAAGTATTTATTATACTTTAAAACAGTGAATATTTTTCTGGATGTGTCCTTTTGGAGAACTACATGAATGAAATTGCCGGATGTGTCCTTTTGGAGAACTACATGAATGATTTAAATAGTTTAAGCCCAACTATTAATTTTTCCTGAATGACAGAGACCTATATAAAGTGTTTTTTTCCTAACTTGCACATTTTCCTCTGTTTTCTACTATGCTTTGAGTACAGGCCCACTAACAGCTTTTGGGGTCTGGGTCATTTCCAAATCTAACTTTTGTTGCGAACCTATGGTGTTGCTATTCCTGTACTGCACTGTGTACAGGATCCAAAACTGTAGGAGGCCTATTTGGAAAAGCTTGCCATAGAGGAGACAGGACAAGTCACAGATTTAAGAAATGAAATGAAATATCTGACCATGCTAGGGGCTAAAGAAAAGAGACACGGGCCGCTAGTCTATCTCAGCAAGTGTTCTATTTATTGCATAAGTTTGGCGGTATTTATGTTTAAGTAAGGTGAATATTTCAGAGTGGCTCTCCTAGTATATATTCAGCAAACCACAATTCACCAAATTATTGTTGTGATTTTTTTTTTTTTTGCAAACTTTACTAATAGAAAAGAAGGGACTGCATATTCTGCTAAATAGTTCTCTCATCCAAAACATGGGAGTCATAGTAGATATGCAGCAGTTTTGTTGTGAAGGTTTAGTGAGACAGTAAGATAATATATGTAATGTTCTTGGTACTGTTAACAATGATAATAATATAGCTCAAGAACATTGACTTTGGGTAAGCACATCACATTGTTCATTCTTATTAAGCTTCCACACCTGCCCAACCCTCTTGCTTTCTCTTATATACATTAACTTTTAAGTCTGTTTTCTGTCATCCTATAAAACTGGTTGTTTTTCAACTTCTCTGCTCATTAAAATCACCAAGCAAACTTTTAGAAATTCCAGTGCCAGGCTGCACCATGCAAACCAATAAATTATAATTTCTATGGGTATAGATTAAATATCTGTAGTTTTGAATCTTGATGATTATTTTCATGTGCAGTTAAATATGAGAACCACTGCTGTAGAATATCAGAGATTTAAGGCAAGTTAAATGTCATCTCACTCAACATCTACTGTAGTAGTTACATGAAGTAATGCTAGCAGCTATAACAAACACACCTGTAAATCTCAGTAGCTTAACAATGGAAGTTTATTTCCCACTTTCTCCAAATCCAGTGTGATATTTCTAGTTGGCAGGAGGATTTCCAACACAGGAATGTGAACTTCATCCACATCCATTTTACATTGCTGCCTTCTCTAATTCAAGTTTTTTCTAAAAAGGTATTGTAGTAGACATAGTTTTTTTAGATAAGCAGAATCAATAATTTATGTGAATGTGTCTGTGTGTGTGTACACACACACACACACAGAAAGAGAGTGAGAACAAAATAGATTTATTTTAAAGTGGCTTTCATGATTTTGGACGGTGAAAATCTACAGGATGTGCTGGCAGACTTGAGATCCAGAGAAGAGCAGATGCTGCAGTTCAAGATAAAGGATATCTGTCTTGCTTAGGGGAGTATTGGCTTCTATTTTCAGTATTTTCTTCTATTCAGGTCTTCAACTCTTTGAATGAGTACCACTCACATTCTGGAGTACAGTCTATTTTACTCAGAACCCACTGATTTAATGTTAATTTCATCTAAAACACTCTCACAGAGATACCCAGAATAGTATTTGAGTACCTATCTGGACACAATAGCCTGGCCAAGATGATACATAAAATTAACCATCACAGGGCCACCCTGTGGTGTGGTTGTGAAGATGTTAGAGCACAAGGTTATCTCCACAGTTTGAGTATTGAACCAGGTGGCTTGAAAAATATGCCAGTGACTACATTCATGTGACTACATACCTGAAATCCTGAGAGGAGAATGGAGGACAAGGGACTGCAGGTGATCATCTCCCCGACAAGGGTGATTTCTCACTTTCCCTCTGTCTCTGTGTCTCTATGTCCCTCTCTCCAGAGAGCACATGTGCCTTATGGAAAAAATTAAAAAAAAAAAAAAGCCATCACAGTCATGTGTGAGTAGCTTTATTAACCAGACTCAGACATGGCATTTACATTTGTCCATATTTCACTGACAAAATTTAGTCACAGCACTAGGCCCGAGGACATCGGATGCTGGGAAATATAGTTCAGGTTGTGCTCAGGAAGAAAGAAAATGTGTTGGTGAGCATTTACCCAGTCCATGCCAAAACAACATATTTAAGAAATAGAACAGTATTAGCTTTTATTCACCAATACAGGCTGTGTGCGTGTTTTCTTTTGTTGTTGAGAGAGCACAGGATGTGAGGGTAGTAGGGTGGAGGAGACAGGGAAGAGAGAAAGGTCCTGTTCTTGACAGGATCTCACCATGTCACAGTCTACCCCAGCCTCTCAGTGAGCTGGACCTCATACGTGCAGCTGTGCCCAGCCTATTAGATTTGAGCTGAGAACTGAACCCAGGCCTCCCATGCAGCCTCAGCCACTGTGCAGTGACACCCTTCCACTTGTTCCACCATGGCTAGGCCTGCTTTTTCCTTTTTAAATAGGAGTGCTTTGGCTAGCCTGGTAGCACAGCAGTTAAATGCCGTACTTACGGAACCAGACTCCATGTGACTGATTAAGGTGCAAATCCTGGCCCCAGTGGCCTAAGAAGCACACCAGGCAGATATGCATGTGCTCCCCAAATCTTGATAGGATGGAGAAATGGGATTGTGATGTAACCACACCCCCCGGGGATTCTCTCACTTACTCTCTGTCTCTCCCTCTGTCCCTCTCTCTGTCATGAGTGGACATGTCCTTGGCAATTAAGAAAAGTAGAAATGAGGTGCCTTATTTTGTCTGTATAATTTTTTTAGCTTTGATTCTTTTCTCCTTTTTATTACATTAGGACCTTAATTCTTAATGAGTTTATAAAGAGGATTAATAATATTAACAATTATGCTGTCATTAAAGGAAAGGTCCACCTGCCCCAAGGTTAGAACAGTCCTGATATTCCAGTAGGGTTCAAAAATCATGGGTTCTCTTTTCAAGTATTTCCTTTTCTACCAAATGAAATGAGATGAGATGAAATAAAAGGTCAAAGGAGGGTGTGTGAGAGAAGAGGAATAATTTGCTGTCAGGGGTAGGCTACTTTCAAAAGTTCCCGATGTTGTCTGCACATTACAAACACCTGGGGAGCTTTGCGAACATTCTATCCCTGGACCCTTTCCCCAGACACTTACATTTAGTTGGTCTGCAGCTGGGTTCAGGCATTGTTTTTTTTTTGTTTTTTTTTTTTTTTTTTTGAGAAGTTTTTGCTGTAGGGCGCGTGCGCTCGCCAGACAGACAGAGACAGAGAGAAAGAAAGTGACAAATCACCCCCCAGGGGGTATGGCCATGCCGCAATCCCTTCTCTGTTCTCCTCTTGGGATCTTGGGCACGCAAGCACATGCGCCCAACGGGAGTTTAAGCCACCAGGTCCGGGACGCGAACCACGGTCGACTACATGGGAGTCCAGCGACATAGCTATTACACTAACTGCTGGTCCCCAGGCATTGGTATTTTTAAAAAGACCTTGGAACTAGCACCTAGTGTAACTGGTATGTTGCTGGACTCCCACGTAGTTGACCATTTTTTAAGTCCTGGACCCGGCGACTTAAAACTCATGCTGGACGCATGTGCATGCATGCCCAAAATCTCCAAAGGAGAATGGAGGAAAAGATATTGCAGCATGGCCATCCCTCCTGGGGGGTTTCAGCCTCTCCATCCCTCCTGGGGGGTGATTTCTTGCTTTCTGTCTTTCTGTTTCTCTCTGACTCTGGTGAGTATATGTGCCCTATAGCAAAAATCTCTGGAGAAAAACATGTTTAAATAAATGAGTCCAGGGGTAAGAATTACTTCTTTGGGCTGAGCTGTTTCTCCTAAAATTTTCTTTTAGGGTTTAGGAGGTAAGCAGGTGATGACACAGCTGAACCCACATGGGAAAGGGTCTGGGTTTGTGTCCTGGGACCTCCCTGGGCTTGTTGAACTTAAGTTTGCTAACCATGTATAGGCCAGTGGAAACTGGGGTGGATCATGGTCTGGGGACCCTTTTGAGGTGCTTGTCTTTCTCTCTCATGGAAGAAATAAATAGAACATAAAAACTTTCTTTTATTAGCAGGGCTAAAATCTGGAGTGGCAAATTTAAATATGCATTTATTTAAATACAAATACATTTTCTCATGGTCTTAAAGTAATCAACATAAAATGAAATGGGCCATATAGGAGGTGAAGTAGAATAGGTCATAGAAATTCTGAGATAGCAATGCTTAGTATTTACAAATCAGATCAAAGGCAAGTGTATTTTCTTGGTATACAAATTAAAGGCTTCCTGTGGTGGCATGTTCAACAAATAAAGGCAGCATGGCTGTCATATGAATAGAAATCTAGGTGACTTTTATGAAGAAGCCCAAAGCAAGCCATCTTCTTATTTGATTGGAATGACCATTCTAATTGGTGGCTTTGAAATTCAGCTAAACCAAGAATGAAAATTTAGGAATTTCTTGACCTAATTTAACTTTTATGCTTATTAAGCTTTTCAAATTGGCGCATAATGTGAAGATTTGTAGATAGTGACAAAGGGTTAAAGAAAAGCTTTTTACTTTTGTATGAATATTGAGCCTTCACTTATCTTCCTAGCTTTGTTTCCCTGAAAACATAAAAAGATGGTATGGGTCAACTTTGTCATTATGCAATGTCATAAAAGTATCCCCTGATTGGTGCTGATGGGTGTCACTGGCTACCACTCCTGGACTGGGACACCTGTCTCGACCTGAGAGGAAGCTGTAACTCTGGCTTTCCCAGACTGTGCTCAGTAACTGGCTTGTCTCTTGTGGGGACCGTGGAAGCTATGTCTGTAGAGTTATTACAAGAGAAATGAGGCATGTGACTTCTAAGCCAGGACACCCTCACGCCTGCTGAGTGTGAGTCTTCTAGCTCCTGACAGCTGGGTGAACTTCTGCAAAGACTCCCCTGGTGAAGAGGAGTGCTGAATGCTTTTCTGGTGGCACCTGCATCTCCTACCCTGGACTCCTTAGTGGTTCTGAGAATGTTGACTTCCAGTCTGGGAAACTTGTTAAAAATTCACATTGTGGGGCCAGCCAGTGAGGTAGTGGTAACAGAGCTCCTTGACCCTCAACGCACGTAGGAAGATCCTGGGTTTGCAGACCTGGGTTTCACTGTACCTGCTGGCCACATGCACTCATTCCTGTGATCTGGGTTGACTGGGCCAGGGATGGATCATGGGTGAAAGCCCTGTTGGGAATTTTCTCCCTCTCTCTCTCTCAGAGAAATAAAAAATAAAATGAATAAATTTTAAAACTATTCAAATCCTTGGGCCCAGTCTCAGGCCTTCAGAATCAGTAACTCGGTAAAGAGGGAGGAACTGGGAGTAGCAATCTGTGTTTTAAACAATCCTTCCAGATAATTCTGATGCAGGTCTGCATCTAAGATTCTTCCCTCAAGTGAGCCTAATGCCAAGTGTGGCCTTATGAGTCTGTGTGTTTAGTTGAGCCTACAAAGTGGTTCAAATTGGTATTAGCATTTACTGAGGGCTCAGTGTGGCAGGTATGGATGGCATTCATGGGTCATAATATGAGTTTAAAAAAAAAGAAAGGTTTGTGTTTTGATGAAACGCATGCACTGAGAGTAAATTTATCAGATTAAATTTTATTTTCCTTAAAGCAGAGGTAGTCATTTGGACAAAGAGTAAGGAGCAGGGATGGGGAGATGCAATAAAAAATATTTGAGGTGGTTTTGTAAGAAATACATTTGTGCTTGTTTACTGTAGAGTCTATGAGAATGTGAGAGTGAAGATGAATATCATACAAAAAATATGGCATGTACAAACACACACAAATGCTCTCACACACATATATACATGTATGATACATACATACATACACATATACATATGAAATTTTACCGGGTATCATTATTGGAATTCTCATATAAATCCTTCATTAATGCCTCAAAAATCTGTAGAGAGGAATGCACCAACTGAATAGTTCGCTTTGCTCTTTTGAGTTTTGAAGCTTGCATTGATTGAACTGCCTGAAAGCATATCCTGCAATTAGACAATTCCCTATTACCATTGTCAGTATTTCCGCCTTGTGTCACAGTGAAATAATCTTGAGTGGTCTAGTCTGAAATGGCCCTCGTCTGAGGGAAATGCAATTACCACCGGCTTAACACGTATAGAATTAAATGAATAGTTGATGCCAATTGTGTGATTGGATAGCCCTTTAGGTTTAATTGGAACTTTGATTTTCACCAGTGAGCAAGTTGAAAAGGGAAAAGAAAAGTTTAAAAAGTGCATTTAAGGGGCTTTTGTTGGCATGGCGGATTTTCAGTCTTGGTGGCGTCTGTCTCTTGCTGCTCCTATTGTGGGTTCTTTGAAAACATTTGGGTTTTAACTGAGGGGAATTTTTGCCAGTGGAGTGAATTGGCATGACAGGGTCACAATATGAATGTGCCTTTGGACCCTTCCTTCTTGTATTACTCACCGCTCAGAGTTTCAAGCGGTCCCAACTGTATTAGTCTGCTTGAGCGGCCACCACAAAATCCCACAGAATGGGTGACTTAAACGACTGACTTTTACTTCCTCACATTTTTTTGGAAGCTAGAAGTTCATGATTAGGATCCTAGAAATTCAGTTTCTGATGAGGGCCCCATTTCTGGACTATAGAAGATCACTTTCTCCCTTTGTCCTCACATGGCCTTTCCATCAGGAGTGACATGGAGAGGGTGAGGGGAAAATAAAAAGAGATGGACAGGGACCAGCAGTTAGCATAATGGCTATGTCGCTGGACTCCCATGTAGTCGACTGCGGTTCACGTCCCAAACCTGGTGACTTAAAACTCACGCCGGTCATGTGTGTGTGCATGCCCAAGATCCCAGGAGGAGAACAAAGGAGAAGGGATTGCGGCGTAGCCATCGCCCTGGGGGGTGATTTCCCACTTTCTGTCTCTCTGTCTGTCTGTCTGGTGAACGCACGTGCCCTATAGCAAAAACCTCTCAAAAAAAAAAAAAAAAAAGAGAGACAGAGAAAGCAAGCTCTGCTGTCTCTTCCTTTAAAGACACCTATCCTACTGGACTAGGGCCCCACTCTTATGACCTCTTAGTCTTAATCGCTTACTTCTTTAGAGGCTTTATCTCTAAATACAACTACACGAGGATTATAATTTCAACATGTGAATTTGGGGGACACAGCATTATTCTATAACACCAATCAACCGAAAATGTCTTAGGGTAATTAACATTAAATGATTCAAATACCTGAAAGCTCAGAGATCTCATTAGAGTCTCTAGAGTCAGTTCTAAATGAAGTTGTCAAGATTCTCTTCTTCTATATGAGGGGGCCTACAAAACATTGTGGGAAAATGAAATTAAAGTACAAGTTTATTTTGGTGCAGAAATATTTGAAATCCATGCATAGGTTCTTCAAAATACACATTTTTCATTAACTTTTTGAAGACTCTTATAGTTCTCAGCATTGGTTTCTTTATTCTTTTTTTTTTAAGAGATTTTTGCCATAGGGTGCGTGCGCTCGCCAGACAGACAGAGAGAGACAGAGAGACAGAAAGCGAGAAATCATCCCCTAGGGGGGATGGCCATGCCGCAATCCCTTCTCCTCCATTCTCCTCTCGGGATCTTGGGTACGCACGCACACACACCCGGCGTGAGTTTAAACCACTGGGTCCAGGACACGAACCGTGGTCGACTACCTGGGAGTCCAGTGACATAGCCATTATGCTAACTGCTGGTCCCTGGTTTCTTTATTCTTAGGCAGGTTCTCATCATGAGGCGATAAAGGTGGCCATTCCCACTCCAAGTTCATATTTTACCGTCCACCTCAGTGAAAAGAAAATTTCACCTTGACATTTTAAATTTCAAATTTGCAGCATTGTGTGTCTTTCAATTTATTTGCTCCACAAGCTCATTTCTAAACCAATTACATTGACCAGGAGGTTGATTGATCAGACATGGAATATGGAATAGGTCAGAGTTGGACAAGCCCAACTGCATGAGTGGAGAATAAAAGGAAATCATATGCTGTTGGCAAAGCTACTTCCATAGCACGGTGGACCTTCCATCAGAAAACTCTCTTCTCACAAATATGACTGGTATTGCTGGGACTGTGTTTTGTTTGCTTGGAATGCTTTCTGAAAGTGAACTGGATTCAGAGTGAAGTCATGAACCTTATTTAAAGGCTTACTAAGAGCAATTTACTATCAAACCAAGTATATTTTAAAACTAGAATATTAAGCTGGTCATCTTTTCCCTCCTTAAAATTTAGAGAAGTTTACATTTTTCACATGAGGTGTGCTATTTTCATTTTTATTTTATTATTTTCTTGTAGATCTTTTTGCCATAGGGCACATGCATTAACTGGAGAGAGAGAGAGAGAGAGAGAGAGAGAGAGAGAGAGAAAGTGAGAAATCACCCTCTAAGAAGTATGGCCACACTGCAGTCTCTTCTCCTCTATTGTCTTCTTGAGATTTTTGCACACACACCTGCACATGCACCCGGAGTGATTTTCAAGCTGCCAGGTCTGGGACTCAAACCGTGGTTAGCTATGTGAGCATCTAGCACCTTCACTACCACACTACCAGCTGGCCCCACCAGTTTTAATTAGTGTAATTCTCCAATAATCTACTCAAAAGAGATTTTTGCCATAGGGTGCGTGCGCTCGCCAGACAGACAGAGAGAGACAGAGAGACAGAAAGCGAGAAATCATCCCCTAGGGGGGATGGCCATGCCGCAATCCCTTCTCCTCCATTCTCCTCTCGGGATCTTGGGTACGCACGCACACACACCCGGCGTGAGTTTAAACCACTGGGTCCAGGACACGAACCGTGGTCGACTACCTGGGAGTCCAGTGACATAGCCATTATGCTAACTGCTGGTCCCTGGTTTCTTTATTCTTAGGCAGGTTCTCATCATGAGGCGATAAAGGTGGCCATTCCCACTCCAAGTTCATATTTTACCGTCCACCTCAGTGAAAAGAAAATTTCACCTTGACATTTTAAATTTCAAATTTGCAGCATTGTGTGTCTTTCAATTTATTTGCTCCACAAGCTCATTTCTAAACCAATTACATTGACCAGGAGGTTGATTGATCAGACATGGAATATGGAATAGGTCAGAGTTGGACAAGCCCAACTGCATGAGTGGAGAATAAAAGGAAATCATATGCTGTTGGCAAAGCTACTTCCATAGCACGGTGGACCTTCCATCAGAAAACTCTCTTCTCACAAATATGACTGGTATTGCTGGGACTGTGTTTTGTTTGCTTGGAATGCTTTCTGAAAGTGAACTGGATTCAGAGTGAAGTCATGAACCTTATTTAAAGGCTTACTAAGAGCAATTTACTATCAAACCAAGTATATTTTAAAACTAGAATATTAAGCTGGTCATCTTTTCCCTCCTTAAAATTTAGAGAAGTTTACATTTTTCACATGAGGTGTGCTATTTTCATTTTTATTTTATTATTTTCTTGTAGATCTTTTTGCCATAGGGCACATGCATTAACTGGAGAGAGAGAGAGAGAGAGAGAGAGAGAGAGAGAGAGAGAAAGTGAGAAATCACCCTCTAAGAAGTATGGCCACACTGCAGTCTCTTCTCCTCTATTGTCTTCTTGAGATTTTTGCACACACACCTGCACATGCACCCGGAGTGATTTTCAAGCTGCCAGGTCTGGGACTCAAACCGTGGTTAGCTATGTGAGCATCTAGCACCTTCACTACCACACTACCAGCTGGCCCCACCAGTTTTAATTAGTGTAATTCTCCAATAATCTACTCAAAATTCTCATGTGTTCATATAACACGTGTGGACATTGACATTTTTGAACATAAAAGAAGTTCAGTTATGTTCCAAATTTTATTTTTCTTACAATAGCTTCACTTCTAAATTTATAAATCATATAGTAATCTATTCTTGGAAATAAATGAGCTAGAATTTGAGCGGTTTTAACAATGGCAGGTTTTGGAGTGCGCGTGTGTGTGTGTGTGTTTTTAAGTAAAGATTAAAAGCATGTTATATTCCTTACATGAAAAATAAGAGGCTCAGGCATTCTGTATTTCCCAGTGAATATGCACATGTAACAATGGTTATGATTGTACTACTGTGTGCTGGTGAACAGAAGCCATGGCCAAGTGCTTATAGAATACTCTGGGAGGTTGCTTTTTACATTTCTTTTTCAGTTTGTTTGTTATTGGTGTCTAAACATGATACTTATTTTCGTATTTAATTTCTATCCTTTGACTCTACTGAATTTGTTTATCAGTTTTTTGTTGGCATCTTTAGGTTTTTCTCTCTGTTAGATCATGTCTCCTACAATAAGAACAGTTTGACTTCCTTCTTTCCAATTTGGTTGCCATTTCTTTCTTTCTCTTGCTTTATTGCTCTGGCTAGACTTCCAGTACTAGTTGAACTCAGCTAATGGTGACAGTGGGTATCCTTGTCTTATTTCAGTTCTTAGGAAAAAAAGCTTTCAACTTTTCCCCATTCAGCCTAGTATTACCTGTGGGTTTGCCATTTATGGCCTTCATTGATGTAAGGTATGTGCCTTCTATATCCCATTTGTTGTGTGTTTTGATCATTAAGAGACATTGAATTTTATCAAATGCTTTTCTACATAAAACCTATTTTTCTTTCTTTTTAAATTATTTAAAGTCAACAGGCTCAGCTGTGGAAGTACAGCAGCAGTGTAATGCTCTGTAATTCCGGAAGCCATATTAAAGATCAGAGTTTGATTTCAGGTCGACCTATGTGTGCTGGGCAGGCATGTGTCTGTGATTCTGGAGGGCTACGAAAGGCTACAGGGTCAGGATATTGTGGTGTGAGTCTCTTCTGAGGGTGCTTGTCTTTTCTTTCTCTGTCATTCTCATAGAAGAAGTAAATAAACTTAAATAAAATCAACAAAATATTTATACCTGAATTAATGGCAATGTATATAAGGTTTATGACCTAGGTAGAAATAAATCTTAAGGAATAACCAAAGAACTGAGAAGTCTGAAAATGAAATTAAACCGTTAAGAGGTTCTTACATTATGTATCAAGTGGTATAATATTTTATCAATTTTTTTTTATTATCATTTTAAAATTTTCTATAGGGCCCATGCACTCATGAGAGAGGGAGCGAGAGCCAGCAAGCCACCAGGTCTAGCACTCAAACTGCGGTTGGCCATGTGGGAGTGCAGCAGCTTAACTACCATGCCACCTGCTGGCCCCTATCAAGTGGTATAATATTAATTCAAGGTAAATAATGGCAAGTTAAGAGTATCTATTGTAATCACTCTGGCAATACTGAAAAACAGCACAAAAGAGGAGTACCTAAAAATTCCACAGAGATGTTGAGGGTGAATGTGAGCAAGGAGATGGATAACTAGCTCTAATAGAGACTTTAATATAATTTCCCTGTTTTAAATCCTATGTCTGACTTCTTCTACCTCCTGTCTGATCTCATTCATTTATACATGATTTCAAACAGCCTGAATTAGCTAACTTGCAGGGTGATTTGCATTCAGAATTCATTCTCATTTGTATGCGTTGAACATAATGATTGGAGCAGAAGGCATTTCACATTCTTTGCTACTGCAAATGAGATTTATGGTCAGTCATGAAGCTGCAGCGTCTGATACCCAAGGACATGCTTGTAAACAAGACATTATCTATCAGTGAATTCTCATCCTTTGGAAACATTTTAATAGATAATAACACAACACCCAAATGTGCTCTGAATCAGCACCATCAATGCAGAGCCCTCAGCATTTGTTCAGATGTTCTTCTCAGGTACATTTCACCAGCAGTCTGGCAATAACTGAGGATAAATAGAACAAAATGCACAAACCACAGTAACACTCTGATACAAAGGATCGGCCCACTTTCTCAGTGACCAATTTCAGGGGCTTTGGAAAAAGGTGATAGAGTTACCATATACATGGAGCTGGTCCACAGAGCAGTGGGAGGAGGTATTGGCTGGGAAAGAGATAGCTGAGATTTGGGATACAACGCCACATTGTGACAACATCTGTTTATGTTCCAGGGTAAGTCCTTTATCAGGACAGGAAGAACACATCACTGGTGACATGGGGACCTTGACCAAGTAACCGAAACTCTGGAGCCTCTATTTGCTCAATTGAAATGAGGGGGAGGGTCTGAAGTCCCTAAGATTCTGATTTGCACTGTAATGAATCGCAGTGGAGTCTCCCCTTCCTGGGCAAATGACCAGGTGCTTCCTCTTCTAAGCCCATATTTTCATCGAACTCCCCCGCCCCTGACAGCTTTAGACTCAGCTTCATTCACGTTATCAGGACTGACCACATGATTTGTGAGGTCCAGCGCATAATCAAAAGTGCAGGGTCTTCTTTCAAATACTAATGAGACGTTCAAGGCAGAAACAACAGAGCAGATGGCATAGGTCACACGCCCTGAACCTGACCCTGCTCCCTGGGCTTCGGATGTGAACACTTGAGCAGTGACACCGATTATTACAGATGACAAATAGGCAAATATTACAGTTTTGATGTTGGAATATTTATAAACTATGATTATGTGTATGCTTGCTTCTTTATAGTACATGACACAATGCATGACATGTTAGAGAAATGATAATGATTAATCATAATTTGATACTTGACATGTTAGAGAAATGATAATTGTTAATCATAATTTTCACTGGCCAAAATAGTTAATGTACTTACTAATATTGATTTTTTTACGTTTGTGAAACTTGGTATAATAGTACCCAGTATCGTTTTCACCTATAACACAATTACATTGGATTCTTAGAGTCTTGTGAAAATGCAATTATTTTCCAGACTATGAAATCATTAAGACTATTTTTGAAATCTATCTATTAGCTGTTGCTCTATGATACCACAGTATCCCATAATTTCACCTCCCTGAACTAAAGCTTGATGGAGCATACAGACAAGATCAAAATGCTCTGGGTACAATTCCTAGTAGACTGTTTTGTATGAGCAGTTACAATAGTTAGGAAATACTGTGACAATAGTTAGGAAAGTAGTCTTCCTTCAGGAGACCTTTATGACAACCAGCTTATATGCTAGAGTAGTGTGGGCTGCAAAAGTTTCGAGATTTCTCCTTTTGTTGGGAACAGAGGATATCTACATGCATGATGTTGGTCCTTACCACATTGTGTTTCTCACTACTTAGGCTACAGTGATGGGTCTTTGACTTTCATGAAGGTCAAGAGGTTTGTTTTTATTTTTTTTTTTTGCCAGAGAGCATGTGTACTCACTGGAGAGAAAGAGAGAGCCCCCCACCCCCCCCACCCCAGGAGCATGGCCACGTGGTAATCCTTTTTCTTCCATTCTCTTCTTCAGATTTTGGGCATGTACACACATGTGCCCAGAGTGATTTTCAGTCCACTGGCTTGCAGAATCAAATTGTAGTTGGCCATGTAGGAATCCAGCACCTTAACCACTATGCCACCTAATGGCCCCAGAAGTCAAGAGTTTCTAAACTCACAATGAATGGACCAGCAGTTAGCGTAATGGCTATGTCACTGGACTTCCATGTAGTCGACCGCGGTTCGTGTCCCGGACCCGGTGGCTTAAAACTCATGCTGGGCGTGTGTGCATGCGTGCCCAAGATCCCGAGAGGAGAATGGAGGAGAAGGGATTGTAGCGTGGCCATCCCCCCTGGGGGGGTGATTTGTCACTTTCTGTCTCTCTGTCTCTCTCTGTCTGTCTGGCGAGCGCACGTGCCCTATAGCAAAAACCTCTCAAAAAAAAAAATTAAACTCAAAATGAAGTTCTGTTTAAAAAATAGAATGGAATATTTACCGAGTAATATTGAAACTGTTATCTCTGATACCGTACTATACCTGCTTTATGGTGGGAATGGGATAGGTAGTAAGGGTAGCCTAATGGATAAATACACAGTATATGGATTTATAATTCCAGCTCTACCACTTATTAACTGTGAGATCCTTAAGAGGTTATTTAATCTCACACTCCCAAATATGGGAAAATATTTTAGCTGCTAGAAAAGATGATTGTGTTGACTAAAAGAAATGTAAATATAAAGGTTCTTCCCTGAACACTGGATAATTACAGTTTTTGTTTGTTTTTTAAACAGGAGTTTAAGTGAAGAGTTGATACAAAAATGTTCTGAAAGTGATTTTGTCATATGTTTGATGACCTACTCTAGGAATGGGGAATAAATTAGAGTGAATAGTGCTTAGAAAGGGGTTATTGTCAGAAAAAAACAAAAACAAAAACAAAGAAAAACACCAAAAAGGAATTTAGAGGGAAAATGACAATAACAACAAAGAAACTAACAACAAACAACAAGCAAACAAAAAGTGTCTGATCAAAACAAAAATACCTGAAATAAACTTCAGAAAAGTAAAATTAGCCACTGTAAAGTTATATAAGATTCAATGTAATATAAACAAGACTCTGACAATAATAAATTTAAAAAAAAGAAAAGTAAAATTAGCTAATAGAGATTATACAATAAAATAAGTATAACCTTCAACTTAATTAATTTCTTTACCCAGAACATGCATTATACTGAAAGATAACTTAAAATAAATGTAAAATAAGTTTAGAAAGAAATTTTTCGGGTAGAGGTTTTTGCCTTAGTGTGCGTGTGTTTGCCAGAGAAAGAGAGACAGAGACAGTAAGAGGAAAAGTGAGAAATCATTCCCCAGGGAGATGGCCATGCCATAATCTCTTCTCCATTCTCTTCCCAGGATCTTGGGCACAGGTGCACATGTTCCCAGTGTGTTTCAAGCCACTGTGTCTGGGACTCAAACCATGGTTGGCCATGTGGGAGTCCAGCAACATAACTGCTGTGCCATCTACTAGCCCCTAGAAATTCATGAAAACAAATAAGGTTAAGAGAATTTGTTGTCAAATTCAAATTCAGATGGTTGTAGTTTTGCTTTATGTTAGTTCCCTCCTAAAATACTGATTAGTAATATGTTCCAAAACAATAGGCAACAGTTGTTTTACATAGTTATTTCTAATCAGGGGAAAATACGTTGTGAAATTATGAACAAGGCATGATTCCTGCCTTTGAGTAATCATATACAAGTAGATAAATATTTATGAATTTAAGTGAAATACTTAGAGATATAAATAGGGACTTTCTTAGAGGACTTTTGATTTAGTCACCATAGAAGAAAATTCTATTAATTGCTAGAGGGCATGAGCGCTCACCACAGAGAGACAGAGAAAGGAAGATAGCCCCCTTGCCCCCATGGGGCATGGTTAATGCAGCCATCCCTTGTCCTCCATTTCTCCATCCTGTTGGTTTGGACACAGATGTGTATGTGCCTGTGTTTCTCAAGCTTCAAGGGCTGAGATGTGAAGCACTGTCGTCATGTGCAATCTGGCTCCCTTAATCATGAGGCTGTGGAAGCAGCTCATAGAAGGAAATCCTAACTTTGACTTTTTTTATGTTGAGGTTACCAAAATACTTAAGCTTCAAGGGCTGAGATGTGAAGCACTGTCGTCATGTGGAATCTGGCTCCCTTAATCACTAGGCTGTGGAACCAGCTTATAGAAGGAAATCCTAACTTTGAATTTTTTTTATGTTGAGGTTACCAAAATAGTGTCTTTACTTTATTCTTTCTTGGCTCACAGGGTAGACATTCTTGGAAGTCACATGGCCCAGGTTGAGTCATTTTAACCATCGCCCATACATCCCTAAAAAGGCGTGATTTCCATCTCTCACAAAGCAGTCCTGCTAAAAAGATTTTTTTTTTCTCTTTAAGTGACAAAGAGCATATGTGTTTGCCAGAGAGAAATAAGACAGAATGAAAAGGAGGAGAAAGCACCCCCAGTGGGGCATGGTCATGATGCAGTCTCTTCTCCATGTCTCCACCCTTTATGAATTCTGGGCATACATGAACATGCAGCTGGTGTGGTTTAAAAAAAATGTAGTTCATCGTGTGGGATACAGCTTCCTTAGCCACTAGACCATGAGGCTGGCCCTAAAAACCTTTTTATTAAGCCAATATTTATTCTATTTTATTATCTAATCTTTATTTTTTGTATATATCCATGATATGCTTGTTGTTATTTCTACAACCAAGTGCTGAAGCAACACAGTAGAAATCTCTTTCTACTGAAATTGGTTTTCCCTGAGAGTTAAAAGACCCCACCCTCCATTTCTCTCCTCTTTAATTTAGGCATAATTTGCCAGTCTTTTCCATTTATTGCTCCACTTTAAAAATTGTTGCATTTTGGGCCTGCAGGTGGTGAGATGGTTAAGATACTGGGTCCCACATGTCTGACTCCGTGGTTTGAGTTCGACACTCAGTGGTTTGAGAAACACACCAGGCATGTATGTGGCGTGCCCAAAATCCGGGCAGAGAATGGAGGAAAAGGGGTGATGGCGTGGCCCTCTTTCTCTGTCTCTGTCCCTCTTCTGTGAGTACATGGACCCTATGATTTAAAAAAAAAAAAAATTAAAAGGTGGCATTTCTCATCATCCTGACCCCTCTTCTGAGGTTTCACTTTACCTTGAGCAGAATGCAATAATTTATGTGCATTCTGATGTGGACTACCTAGAGAGATGTTAGTTCTGTGGCTCTGGACAGTATTCCCCAACAACACATAAAGTCATAATATTTTCAGCCACCCATTACATTTTTCATTCTTTTTAAGTTACTTTACATCTTTGCACCCCTGTTACTTCACTTGTACCAGGTAGGTGCCAACAATAGTCTTCACTTGTACAATGGGGTTGCCAACGATATTCTTCAAAGGTTTTATACAGATTAAATAAATTAATAATATTAATACATTTTAAACATCTTGTGCAGTGCCTGGTGCATGATACATTCTCAGTAAATGCTAGCTATTATTATTAATGGTCAATTCAGACTTAATTGTATTGATGTTTGCTTAATCACATTCTGTCTCTCCATTCTTTGGGGCTTTTTTGTTTTAGTTTTTAAGGTGAGTTTGGGGTTTGTTAAATATCATCATGGGGCCAGTTGGTGGCACAGTGGTAAAGCACAATGCTCTGTGAGACTGACCCACGTGAGAGGGTTCCGGCTTTGCATCCGAGACCTCCCTGAGTACGCAGGGCTTACGTGTGCTGTGATCCAGAGCTGGCCAAGGTGAGAGTGGATCGTAGCATTACTAACCTTTTGGGGTGGCTGTCTCTCTGTCCCTGTCTCCATCTATCTCATTCATGGAAGGAATAAATAAACCTGAAAATAATATATCAAATATCATCTTGTTAAATTTCCATTATGCTGCTGTTTCTGGATCAAGATCCACTTATCCAGTACAGTCTGTGTTGCTCTAGGCTGTGTGTTATTGCTCATTGATTAGATAAATGTGTCATCTGTGTGCCCTGGGCTGCCAAGTCACCGTTAAAAGTGTCCGAGTGGACAGTGCCTCAGACAGTGCCCTGCAGCAGGCCACTAGAGACATCTCTCCAGGTTGACACTGATTTAATAATTAGAGTTCTTTGGGAATAGATGCTCCATCAGGAAAAAGCCCACCAGAAGGCATTATCACTCATCCTGTATTCCCTGAGATGAAGATTCTGCATCTAGGGATTGTGGTGTCGCTGCTGCTTTCAAAGGCACTCCTGTTCTCCAGGGAGGCACCCAGATTTCTCACTCTCACTCTGAGCTCTCTTCAGCAAGTTCTTTTCGTACCTGATAAGTAGTTAAAATAAGTGAAAATTCTCTTACCTCATTCCCTGTTAATTGTGTGTGTGTGTTTGTGCATGCGCATGTGTGTGTTTGTTTTAACCTCTCAAAGTTTCCTCCCCCTCTTTGCTAGACCACACTGGCAGGTTGGAAAAACATGAGGATTGGTTAAACAGCTGCAGCATTGCTAAGGGTGTTTGAATCTTGTTTCTCACTTTGCCATGGGCTAGGGAGGGTGAGACAGGTGGAACAGAAACACTGGAGTATAATTTGCACCTGGAATGTTCCTCTTTGTCATGGCAAAGAGGTGACTAGGGACTGAACTGACAGGGAAAGGCTGAGGAATAACACTAGACCAGCTCACTGAGGTGCTTATTGTCATGGAGGTGAAGAATCTGAGACAAGGGTTGGGAGGGAATTCAGTGTAGAACTTGCACAGAGCATAGCAGACCAAGTAGGTGCCATTGTTTGTCTTCCTTGTCTGCAGAATCCTGGAGTGGTTCCGAAATGCCCCCTGCCCCATGCGTCATGAAGTCTGGCATGGTCATGTCATCCACAATTAGTTCTTGACTCAGACGTGGGTGTGAGATGCATGGTGTAGGCAAGGACTGAAGCAGAAGGATTATATCATATGCCAAATGTAAGAATTACTGTTGTTGTTGTTGTTATTATTATTATTGAGAAAGACTTTTTTGCTATAGGGCATGTGTGCTTGTTAGAGAGATAGAAAGTGAGAAATCACCTCCTAGGGAGTTGGCCACATTGCAGTCCCTTTGAAAGGTTTTTACCAGAGTGTTACGGAAACGGCGACCCCAATCAACCACAAAAGTCGGTTCTTGATGTAAAATACAAGAGGCTTTATTGCTAGCGCGCTAGGACTCCACTCCCAGACATGGCTAAGAGTGAAGTCCCGAACATAGGAGTATTCAGGTTATATAGACATGAGTCCGTGGGATGAGGGGAGGAAGCAAGATAAGAGGTTACAAGGTAATCTTATGATGACCATTTGGTCAGGCTTGCAGGAGCATTTGATCTGGGTTTCCGGGGCTAGCAGAAGGGAGGGATTTTACACTACAAAGGTCTGGGCTAGCTTGCCAGACTAGTTTGCAAATGGCTCTGGGCTCCCTGCAAGGTGTTAACAAATTACCCCAGGTTTCCACAACTTCAGCAGCATCTGCTTTAGTACAGAAACAAAAGAGGCAAAGGTTAGACTTTATCTTTGTAAGACAGGCTAATCTAATTTTATTCTTACACCTTTTCATCTTGAACACCATTGTTTATCCCATCTCTCTTTCATTATAATTTGTTCAATACCTTCTGTGCTTTAGCACATTACCTTCTTTAGGGCTCATGGTTAACTCTCTGGAGCTGATATCTTCTTAAATTTGTAGATAAAATACTCAGAGGTTAAGTAAGTGACTTACTCAAAGATACATAGCAGGGCTATGAATATCAGGGATTTGAATTTGATACTATGACTTAGAAGCCCAGGATTTTCCCATTTGGCTTCCTGACCTTCCTAAATGGTGTTTTTCTTGTGCAGAGCATCTACTGTCTTTCAAGAACAAAGGTCAGAGGTGGCGGGAGTGGTATGCAGAGCTGTACTTCCTCGAACACCTTGGCTGCCCTCTGGCTACTCCTGTAATTACTCCCTGGTACTATAGGACCAGTAAGTCAGGATGACCTAGTAACTGTTTCCTATTCTCTCTCAGTCTCAGAAATCTGTGGCTGCATTTTAATGATGAGAGGGCTCCGGAGTGACCCAGAGATGGTAATTTTGTTTTGGTCACAGGCTCATACATTTACATATAAATGAAAAGCAAAGGCACATTTGAATTGTAGAAAGGACGAAAAATAGCTCAGACTTTCCCCATGTCAGAAAGAGGCTTCTTTGGTGGCATGTAGAATATGACTAGAGCCAGAAGAAATACTACAGATCATCTATGCCTCCCCTCATGTTACAGAGGCCAGAATCAGGCCCAGACAGAGTGCGAATAACCCCAGGCCCACAGGAATGTGAGGCAAGGCTGGAAGGAGAGTCTAAGTTTGTTTCCTCAGCCCCAGCCCCTCCTCTCATCCTCATCTCTCACTCTGCCTCCATGCAGCCCCAGTAACTCTAAAGTAGCTCCTACAACACACACTCAGTGCTTCACAGACATAATTGTTGCCATTTTGATAATAACTATGGCCTCTCTGGCTGTTGGGTGATACCAGTCTTTGAATGGGGAAACCATTCTGTTTGTAGATACATTTTAGGAGGTTTCATTGGCCTCATTATTATGAGTGTGGGCAACATGGGATTTGGCAAAGGTTGTCTCAAACCCAGCTCAGAAAGATCATGTGGATGAAGCCCTTACCAATATATTATTTATAATCTCCCTGGCCTATGTTCTCTCATAATTATAAAGGGCTACACTGATTTTTATGGGTTGCTGGGTGTCATTGTGAAAGGGGCAGGAGTGAGCATTGGCGTTCATCTTCTGGGGCCCACTAGACAATGCTATTTTCTTTCTCATGGACCCTGGACATCTGTGGCGGCGTGAGTTTTAAGCCACCGGGTCCGGGACACGAACCGCGGTCGACTACGTGGGAGTCCAGCGATATAGCCATTACGCTAACTGCTGGTTCCCCTCCTCTTGGGATTTTGAGCATGCATGTACACACATCCGGCAAGAGTTTTAAGCCACTGGGTCTGAGACTCAAACTGTGGTTGGCTATGTGGGAGTCCAGTGCCTTAACCATTCACCATCTGCTGGCTCTGCTATTTTTACTTTAGAGAAAAAAACAGAAAACGAAGATGTTAGGATGTGTATTCAAAACTGCAAAACAAGTAAAGCAAAACGTATCATTCAGCATTTTAGTCTTGAGTCCTGAGCCATTTTTTTCCTCCCCAGTGGCAGCGATCTATTGAACCTTCCATCTGAAGACAGTTTATGAACAATTGCTCCTGAATATATTGACAGCCTTGGAGAATAACAAATCATAAAACATTTTTGACTTAAACATTTCACTTGATAATTTTGGTGGGTTCAGTTAATGAGCCCTTTTGAACAAAACCATTATAACTTTTTCATATTACCTTTATAATTTCATTCCCAGCAGTTAGCTCCATCTATTTTTTTTTTGCTTGTTCATTTGCTTGTTTGTACTCCGTCTTCCTCATCTTAATGTAGACTGCATGAAGACAATGACCTTGTTTGTTTCATACTCCCAATGCCTAGAATATCTATGTGCTTAATAAATATTCACTGAGTGAGTAATCAGATTTTATAGCTCTCTGTCTATATGACATCAACATGTAAATTTGTACATACACATTTCTATATGCATACTCTATTTCCGGTACAGTGGCAAGCAAAGAATATGTTAATATTATGATTCGCTATAAGGTGCATGTGCTCACTAGGGACCAAGACAGAAAGAGAGGGAAAGTGAGGAAGCAGCCCCCAGGGGGATGGCCTTGTCAGAGTCTCTGTTCCATTCTCCTCTTGGGTTTTGGGGCACACATGCAAATATGCCCTGCGTGTTTTTCACGTCACTGTGTCTAGGACTCCAACTGTGCAATTGGCCACTTGGGATCCAGCCACCTTAACCCCCACCCCAAATACTGGCCCAAGAATACATGATTTTTAATTTCCAAACGGAAGAGGCAGAAAATAAGGAAAAAGAGAGAGTCAGAGGAAGAAAAGGGGAAAGGTTGAAAGATTGAGGAAGAAAAGAAGAAAGAAGGTAATTTCAGATAGGATAAGTGCTATGGAGAGAATGATATTTGAATTATCTAATGTGGCTGAAGAAGTACATAAACTTGGGTCATCATAGAGCCTCTCCAAGAGGGTGACATTGAAGTTAAGATTGACTTACAGAGATGAGCAGGAAGAGCGCTCCAAGCTGAGTGACGGCTAGTCCAAATGTCCTGAGAAGGACATAGGATTGATGGTTTTTAGGAGCTGAAGGTGGCGGGTGAGGTGAGCTTGGTAGATGGAAGAGATGGTAGCAAGGGGTACGACTAGGCCTGTAATGGCAGTCCAGGAAGCATGGCTTTGTACACCAAGGTAAGACGTTTCTAATTTACTCTGACGGTGATCAGAAGCCAGTGAGAAGCTTTTAGAAGAGTAGTGAAGCCATCTGATTAGTTATTTGACAGTTTGCTCTTTAAGTCATGTGACATACGGGTTGTAAGTGGGTGAGAGTGACAACAGGAGGACCAGTGAAGAAGCTGTTTCAATTAGTTTAGGCCAGAGGTGCATGGGATTAGGGTGATGGTAATGAGGATGCTAAGAACTAGGTGTGTTCCAGATGTGTTTTGCAGGCTGAGTCTACTCAATTTGCTAATGAATTAAGCTTGGGGACATAATGTAACAAAAGAAATTACTGCCTAGATTTTTGGCTTGGGCAAGTAGCTGCAAAGTTATGAGAAGTCAGTTGTCTTGATATCTGTCCATGATTCTTCTTACCCAGGCTGGGATTTACCAAGGCTCTCTACTCCTTGTTCATGTTACCAGGAAGCTTGTAATATTATTCATAGGTGCTTCTTCAAAGTTAGGGTTTGGAAGAACAATCAAGACAGTAGATTCCATAAAAGCTAGTCGTTTTTCTTCACTAGATAATTATTTTATGAATTGGGAAAAAAGTTAAAAAATAATGACAATTGCTAGCAGGTGGCATGGTGGTTATGGGTGCTGGACTCCCACATGACTGAATGCAGTTCTAGTCCCAGACCCAGCAGCTTGCTTTCTCACTTTTCCTTCTTTGTCTCTGTCTCTGTCTCTGTCTCTGTCTCTCTCTCTCTGGCTCTCTCTGTCAGTCTCTCTCCGGTGAGTGAACATGCCATAT
The DNA here is from genome assembly GCF_000334495.1 of Tupaia belangeri chinensis. NCBI lineage: Eukaryota > Metazoa > Chordata > Mammalia > Scandentia > Tupaiidae > Tupaia > Tupaia belangeri. The sequence goes on along the minus strand of NW_006159534.1, from coordinate 8,440,382 downwards.
AGTAAGTTGAAATAATAATAATAAAAGATAAAATAAATAATTCTTTAAAAATAATAATGACTGGGACCAGCAGTTCGCATAATGGCTATGTTGCTGAACTCCCGTGTAGTTGACTACGGTTCGAGTCTCCGACCCAGTGGCTAAAAATCACGCCGGGGACGTGTGTGTGTGTGTGTGTGTGTGTGTGCGTGCCTGCCTGCCCAAGATCCCAAGAGGAGAAAGGAGGAAAATGGACTGCGTCATGGCCAAGCCCCGGGGGGTGATTTCTCACTTTCTGTCTCTTTGTTTCTCTCTGTCTCTCTAGCACGCTGAATGTTGCATGGAAAAAAAAAAAAAAAAATGACTGAAATGAATTCAGGGGCTTATCTATGGATTCTGTTGTTAATTCTTGACTTTTATGACCAAAGATAAAAAGAGGTGAATCTATATTAATGATTTCACTTTTGTGTGCTTATATGTATATGTCCTTATATATGTATATGTATCTATGTATATCCATATTTACACACATGTGTGTGAGGTGATATTATGTGTGCATTTTAAACTCAACAGTTATGATAAACGATGGATGTTTGAATATGAATTTTTAGCACAAGGTATTTTTAAAGTCCTCAAATGTAGTATTTTATTATTGACGTTCTTTAATCATATTATCTATTTTATAGCTCACATAATTGCAGCTCCATAAAAACCTATTTAAAACATTAGTTGAAATTCCAGAGTTTGCTATCATTAACATTTCTTTTCATATGTTCATTCTTTCTTTGTAGAGCACAAGAATAAAAAACAAAAAAAAAAGACACTTGAGACAATAGTCTCTTCTCTTTTGTTGATAAATTTAGCTGACTTTTATAAAGAGCTCTCTAAATTGGATTCTTTTGTTTTGAAACATTTCCACTCTCAATTGGCAGACATCACTATCTTTTCATTTTTTTTAATAGTTTATTTATTACCTCTGAGAGAGAATGAGAGAGGGAAAAAGAGAGAGTGGGGCAACCTCAGCAGGGCTCTCATGCTGTGATCCAGCCCCAGCCATCCTGGATCATGGGCACTGCCCCCAGAAACACAGGAGACCTCAGTACATGAACGCAGGACTTTGCTGTGTAGGCCCAGTGCCACAGAATCTTGTGGTAACTCCACGCCTCCACCCAGCCTGCTTATTACCGTTTTAGAGAGAAAGGAAAACAAATGCTATAGTTATCTTAATTTTATTTTTGCTAAGTTTGTACCCTTTTTTTAAAGGAATTATTTACTTAATTTTATTTATGATTATTCTTAATTTGACCAAAGAGACAGACACACACACACACACAGAGAGAGAGAGAGAGAGAGAGAGAGAGAGAGAGAGAGGGAGGGAGAGAGAACGAGAGCGAGCAAGCTGCCAGGTCCAGGACTCAAACTGTAGTTGGCCATGTGGGAGTCCAGCAACTTAACCACCATGCCACCTGGCAGCCCCATGAGTTTCCTTTTTATTCTGTAAGAATATTGCACAAAAACATAAACATTTGTGATATGTGCTATATATTTGAAGAACTTGCACATCCCATCTTATCTATCCTCCACCCATCTGCACAGCCTAAATGATAAAATAATATTTCAGAACTTGGCAGACAATTGCAAGTACAGTTGTCTTTTTCTTCAACATTTTCTTCCTCTGGGATCCTTTCAGTCCAGCCATTTATCGTCTTCATTGTGTGCTGATTTTTGAGCTCCCTTCTTTGTTTTGTTTCTAAGAATATTTTACCACACACAGTACCACAAACACCTCAGTTCTTTTCATCATTTTAGGATCATTCTTTCTGAACTTTATTCTAAAGTTAGTTTCTTTCTTTCTTTCTTTCTTTCTTTCTTTCTTTCTTTCTTTCTTTCTTTCTTTCTTTCTTTCTTTCTTTCTCTTTCTAAACTCTGGTCTAACTGGGAAATTCTTGTAATAGTTACGTTTGGTAATAGTTGACCTTTGAGTCTGTATGTTTAGATTGTTGGCCAAGTCAAAGGGCAACAGTTATACCAATTGGGTTTGACCCTCAAGTTATGACTTCAGGAAGATAAGTTTTAACTGTTTCCAATTAACTTCTTTATCGACTCTATGCACGCCATGTCCTTTAGTTGCCAGTGAAATAAATATTAAAATAAATAAACTCTTTAAGAATGAGGACTATTTTCATCTTGCTATTGGTGTGTTTTCATTATCTAGGAATGTACCTTCTGTGAATGAATGAACAAGTAAAACAGAGGAAATGTATTATTTAGATTTTAATGAAAACAAAACAAAACAAAACTGTGAGGATTAGGGAATAGATTTGGTAATTGTCCTGTATGTGCTACTCAAGTGATTAAGATTTTAGCAGATTGAATTTTTTTTTTTAATTTTCTGAGAGGTTTTTTGCTATAGGGCACATGCCCTCGCCAGAAAGACAGAGAGAAACAGAGAGACAGAAAGCGAGAAATCACCCCCCACAGGGGATGGCCACGCTGCAATCGCTTCTTCTCCATTTTCCTCTCGGGATCTTGGGCACGCACACACACGCACCCGGTGTGAATTTAAGCCACCAAGTTCGGGACTCAAACTGTGGTTGACTGCATGGGAGTCCTGTGACATAGCCATTATGCCATCTACTGATCCCAGCAGATTGAATTCTTGATTTCAAGCTATAGAACCTTACTTTGATCTATTTGAGCAGAAAAATATTTGTTGAAAAGATACTGTTTAGGGCTCACAGAATCTGTGCTGGAAAAAAGTGGGGTGTAATTTACCACTAAGTAGAGAAGGTAAGCAAAAATGCAGATGTCATCATCTAGTGGGATAAAAGGGGTGCAGACTGGAATTAGGGCCTGGGTTTGAATTAAAAAAAAAAAAAAAGACAGGTGACTGTAAAGGATCATCCCAGCAGCAAGATCACCTGGTAAGTGATCAGAACAGAGCTTATCAGGAAGGACCTCTCTCTTTGCTAGATTCTTTCCACTTTTGGTGCTGTCGCTTAAACTGGTTTCCTGATTATTGTCCTAGGAAGACTTATTTTCTTATTAGAGGAAGGGGGAAATATATTCAAGTTATATTTGACTCGCAGGTGAGCTACTTACAGACTAATAAACTCTGCCAATTAATGTCATTTTGCTGCTCTTGCTTACTGGGTTTGTAAGTTCCACAGGGACAGATTACAAATACCCCCCCCCCCCCTTTTTGTTAATTTCTGTTTTAGGATATGAAGAGGTACTTATAAATAAATCTCCATAATTTATCCATGCAGTTCTCAACATTTACTGAGTCAAATTGGTGTGGAAGTAACTCTATCAGGTCGTGTATGTGTGTGTATGTTTGCAGAGTTGAAAGAGTAGACAAAAGTAGATGATTTATATTCTCTGCTATCTAAGAGCTTGCAATCTTCTGAGGGATATATGTGTAAATAACTAAATGTAGAAATTATTCTGTAAAGTAAAATTTAAAAAATGGTTTGGAATAATAAAATCCTGGATTCTAATCCTGGCTCCTACATTTACTCTGCTGCAATAGGTCCTGTGGTGAAACATACAATCTTATTTAAATTAATGAAAATTCAGAGGATTATAGTGTGCAAAATGCCTATTGGAATGCCTGGAATGAAGTTCACACAAAGTAGTTTTATTTTTTAAATTCTTAAGTATGCATTTGTTGGTGTTGTTAAGGAAATAACTGTTGGCTCTGAAATGAAGGAGTGATTTATTTTGGCTGTGAAGATCAGAAAAGGAAACCTCCCAATGATATGTACTGTTCATTTTAGCAGAAAATTAGAAACAAAACCTAGAATTAGAACGTGTAGGAATAAAGAATATTCTGGTGAGGCTCCAATGTAATTTATATGAAGTTATTTTATGGTGGACAGTTCTGAAAAGGAGTCAGGTTGACAGGCTGAGGAATTTGTTCTCGATTCTGCATCTTATGCAGGAGACTGAAGCAGAGAACTGTCATGATCTGACATACATTTAGGAAAATAAGTCCATTAAAGAATGAAAGATGGCTTGCAGAAATGAGATTGATGAATAGCAGACCAGTCAGGTCTAGAAATAGTTTGCAAAGGATATGAGGAAGGAGGTGAAGAACTGAATTAGTGAATGAGGAAAAGAATGGAGTGAAGGGGGCATTTCAAAGGACATTTCAGATTTGGGTGGTAGAATTAATAGGACTTGGCAAAAAAAATGTCAGGGAAAACTGGCCATTCTAAGATTTCTTATATGGGTGACTGGAAATGGTAAAGAATATAATAGAGGGAAAAGGTTTAAGGGGAAAGATGCTTTTTTTTTTTTTTAATGTATATACATTTTTTATCCTGTCAATCAGAGACACAGAAAAAGAGAGAAAGAGGGAAGGAAGGAGGGGGAGAGAGAGAGAGAAAGAGAGAAGCACCCCTAGCAGGGCTTTCATGATATATATGATCCACTCCCCCCCTCCCAGCCTCAGCCAGCCAGGATCACAGCCACACACGTGTATACTTGGCATGTACAGGGAAACCCTGGGACACAAACTCCGGACGTTTCCTGTGGCCTCACATTGCATAGTGTTGCCTTATTGCTATGCCATCATGGCCGGCCAGAAATTCTTTTGATTGGTTGAGACTGATTTACCAATAAACTTGAAATGGAGATGTCTAGCAGGCAGTTGAAAGTCTTCGATGGAGTTGGAGGGAAAGACTGTGTGATTGGGATTTAGACTTGGAAGTCACTGAATTGAAGGGAACACATAAAATTGACCAGGGATGTTGGATGAGAAAGTGCAAAGGGAAGGAAATGGGGGTCAGGATGGAATCTAGGCCTCTGGCTTCATTCAAAGAGTGGGCAGAAACTGAACCCAGCTATGGTTCAAGGAGATTAGGTGAAATTCAGGAGGGTCCAGAGTCATAGAAACCAAAGAAGAGGGAGCTTTAGAAGCAGGAATTTGATTGCCTGCAGTTTAAAATTGTTGGGATGGACCTGAGTCAAGTTAATGAGAGTTTCCCTGTAGAATCAGAATTAGCGTCTGGGCTGACTCCACCCTGAGTTTGTCAATCTGAGGGATTTTCTTGATAATCAAGTCAAGAGAAGAGCTTAATCTGGATATTGATTACATGGATATTTAGTTCGTGAAATCCCTTGAAGTGTACACTGAAGATGTAAATGTTTCAGGGCCAGCAGGTGGAGTTGTGTTTAAGGCACTAGACTCCCACATGGACAACTGTGGTTGAAGTCCTGGACATGGCAGCTTGCTTTCTTACTTTTTCTCTTTGTCTCTCGCTGGTCAAGATTTAAAAAAAAAAAAAAAAAAAAAAGATGATGAATAAAATTGAGGAAGATAATTCTTTTTAAAAAAGATATAAATTTTTCTCTGCTCATATGCATTGATATAAAGCTTTTTATTTTAAAAGAACACCTTGTAAAAGGGGTCCTCTGAGCCTCATTAGTTTTTAGTTATTATTTTTGGTTCCTGGTGACTGCTTACAACTCTTTGTGTTAGATTTGGAGTATACTGTAATTTATTCATATGTGAGATTAACTTCAGTGTTTCCCCTAACTAAAGGAACTCAAGCTTCAGAGTTGTTACTACAGATGGTCTCTGACTTATGGTTCTTTTGAGGACTTTTCTCACTTGATGATGTGCAAAAGCAAAATGCATTCAGTGGAAAGAGTACTTTAACATTTGAATGTTGATCTTTTCCTGGTTTCGCAATATGTGCACAATACTCTGTTGCAGTGCTGAGCAATGGCAGTGAGCCATTCTGGTTTTCACTTTCCGCACAGTGTTCACTGAATTACAGGAGATCCTCAGTACTGCCTTGTAAAATAGGCTTTGTGTTAGCTAAATTTGCTCAACTGCAGGCTAATGAAGTTTTCTGATCATCTCTAAGGTAGGCTATCCTAAGCTATGATGTTGGGTCGGTTAGGTATATCAAACAAGCTTATTTTTAATTAAGTAATTTTTAGGTTTTTGCTGTAGGGTGTACGTGTGCTTGCCAGGGAGACACAGAGAGACACAGAGATGGAAAGTGAGAAATCACCCCCTAGAAACAATAGCCATGCTACAATCCCTTCTCCATTCTCCTCCTGGGATTTTAGGCACACACACACACACACACACACACACACACACTTAGTTTGAGTTTCAAGCCACCAGATCCCAGACTTGAACCGCAGTTGACCATGTGGGAGTCCAATGCCTTAACTACCACGCTACCTGCTGGCCCCTTAAATGAATTTTTTTTTTGGAGAGATTTTCACTATAGGGCGCGTGCGCTCACCAGACAGACAGAGAGAGACATTAGAGACAGAAAGCGAGAAATCACCCCCCGGGGGGATGGTCACGCCGCAATCCCTTCTCCTCCATTCTCCTCTCGGGATCTTGGGCACACACGCACACGCGCCCGGCGTGAGTTTTAAGCCACCCGGTCTGGGACGCGAACCGTGGTCGACTACGTGGGAGTCCAGCGACATAGCCATTACGCTAACTGCTGGTTCCCAATTTTTGACCTAACATCTTTCCAACTTAGAATGGATTTACCAGGATATATCCCCACCATTAGTTGAGGAGCAAGCATTTGTAGAAATTTTAATAAAACTCATCTAGCATTTAGATATCATTTATGTAGTAGAATTTTATTGAATCATCTTACTGAATGAGGAGGCAAGCACTTCCGCCACCTGCATTTTGCAGATGAAAGATTTGAATCCTGGACATGTTATGTGAGCTGCATAAGGTACCACAGCTAGAGGGCAGTAGAGCTTGGATTCTGATCCCTTCTGTATAATAGTCCTGCTTTTCCAAACAGGTTTATCAACACACTGACACTGATTAGTTACCCGCTAAAAACAGAATAGCTATATTTATTAATATATAGGAGCTGGGAATCATTGAGAGGGCTATAGTAGATATCTACTATTGTTTTCATTTCCACCATGCTTTCTCTTTGCTTTTGGAAAATACCTTAGGAGCTATTGGGAACTAGCTTTCTAGCATTTCTTTTATTCTTGTGGGTTTGCCAATTACCCAACCTCACTCCCTTGCACAGACTGTAGGAGCAGACCTGCAACTTGTCCAGTTTTAATACCTATCCCTCAGGCTTGGCGTGTTCTGATGTCAGAGACAACAAGTCCTCTCCTTTTGGAAGTGTCAGTAGCTGAGATGAAGGAAGCCTGGAGTCCCTGCACATGCCCAGTCCCCTTTCTCCCTCACCTGTAGGAAGCACACCAAGCCAAAACATAGCCAAATAGGGAAGAGGGAGGATTCTGTGGGTAAATATTAATGCTTTGTACTCTATATAAGGGAAAAATACTGCTCAATTTTATGACTCCTACATGGTTTCCCATTTTTAAAACCAAAATAGCATTTACTGGAGAAAATGCCTATTTTAGTTTACTATCACGTACTACTTTGAGTGACTGAAGGCATTTGGGTGCAGCTCCAGAAGCCAGGTGTTGAGACTTAACAGAATTGCTTCTCAACAATTAAATATGCATTCCTTTTCATTTGTTTCAACTTCTAAACAAAAGTTATAGAGCTACCTGATTGCTAAGGGGTCGCAGTATCTTAAAATATTGAATTCCACCTAAACCTTCAATTTGTAGTAATAGGTAAAAAATAAACTTCAGGGGACCAGCAGATGGCATAATGGGTATGTCGCTGGACTCCCATGTAGTCAACCGTGGTTTGAGTCCTGACTTGGAGCCCGCAGCTTAAACTCACGCCGGGGCGCATATGCGTGTGTGCCCAAGATCCTGAGAGAATGAAGGAGAAAGGATTGTGGCATAGCCATCCTCCCTGGGGGGGTGATTTCTCGCTTTCTGTCTCTCTGTCTCTCTCTGTCTTTCTGGCCAATGTACATGCCCTATAGCAAAAAGCTCCCCCAAAAATAAAGAAATAAATTAATTAATAAATTTTAGTATGTCTGAATTGTTTAAAATGTTTAATCATTTAAAGAAGAGAATAGAGGGTAAATTTAAAAAATCTTTTCATAGGGATCAGCAGTTGGCGTAATGGCTATGTCGCTGGACTCCCACGTAGTTGACTGCGGTTTGAGTCCCGGACCTGGTGGCTTAAACTCACGCTGGGTGTGTGTGCGTGCGTGCCCAAGATCCCGAGAGGAGAATGGAGGAGAAGGGATTGCGGCGTGACCATCCCCCCGGGGGGTGACTTCTCGCTTTCTGTCTCTCTCTGTCTGTCTGGTGAGCACACGCACCCTATAGCAAAACGAAAAACCTCTCAAAAAAAAAAAAATCTTTTCATAGAGAAAACATTTTTTATTGTAATTTATAATTTGCATACAGTAGTTGTACATATTTTTAAGATACAGTGTGGTTTTTCAAAACATGTATACAATATGTAATCATCAAATCAGGACAAGAAATATATCTACTATCTCTGATATTTATCATTACTCTCAAAATCTACTCTTCTGGTTATTTTGAAATACATACTGAATTGCTAACAACTATCTTTTCTCTGTTGTCCTATAGTATTCTATTACTCATCCACTTACATACCTCCATTGAGAATCAGTTTTTAAGCTTATACGTGATATAAGATGAAATAAGAAAAATATGTTTGAATTTTATTTGCTTTCTCCCTAAAACAAAATTTTTAAAGGCAAAATAAAAATAGGGAAAATTGCATGTATGTTAGATTTTGTGCTGGTGCATGCCCCACAAATATTGCATTCTTTTTATTTTCTGTTATTTTTTTCTCCTTCTTTTGATCTGAATATTTGCTTCTAATCCAGCTTCAAATGTACTGTTCTTTTCTTCAGTCCTGTAGTCCTAGTATATAGTCGTCTATAAAGTTTTTAATTTCCATTCTAGATTTTTTTTTGGAGAAATTTTTGCTATAGGGTGTATGTGGTCCTGGAGAGACAGAAAGACAGAAAGCAAGAAATCACCCCATGGGGCGGGGGGTGGCCATGCTGCAATCCCTTCTCCTCCATTCTCCTCTGAAGATTTTGGGTATGATGCATACTCACCTCATGGGCCTGAGTTTTAAGACTCCAGGTCCTAGACCCAAACTCCAGTTTACTATGTGGGTGTACAGCAACATATCCACATGACATCTGCTGGTTCCCCATTCTAGAATTTTATCTTTGTTTTCGTTGGTTTTATCTCATTGCTGTTTTTTATCACCTTATTTAATTCTTTAAAATTTAAGTCACAATTATGTTAAAGTTTTCATCAGATAAATGTAGTAACTGGATTTCTCATGAGTATTTTTGTATTGTCTCTTTTTTCCCTCTTGCTATTTAGCCACAACTTTTAATATGCTATTTTTTGAAAAAATGAAGTGTCATTTAATTTAGATGAAAACTTCTCAGTTATTTTAAGGCTTAAGTGAATGGTCTTTTCCAAATAGGAAATAGACTTGCTTCTGGCAGACAGCTAGGTGAGGTGCCAATCACTTTAATCCTTTTAGGGATTGAACTGACCTGAAGCATTTCTTACATTCCTATGGGGTCTGATTTATTTTCTATTTACACTTAGTCCCTGGAAAGCCCTCTGGAATCCCTGCAGATATCTTGTCTTAACTCAGAGATCTTCATTCCTGGAAGGTTCTGAACTCATTTTCATTTCCTTTCCCAAGGCAAGATTTAAATACTCCATTCAACCTCTAAATCTTTCCGCAGTTGGATTCTGGAGGGGAAATCCTTCTTAGCTTTTTTCTCTCTGTTTATTGACCTTGGTGATTCTCCTTACCTTGATCACTTTGATAACCTCAAACCGATGGGTTTTTATAAACTTTGTTAAACTCTATAGTTATTTTCATCAGGAAATTTTTCTAAAATAATCTTCATGGCTAAAAAATAGAAGTTGGTTTTATTTTAAGAATAATTTATTTAATTATATTTATTATTATTATTATATTATTATTATCATTATTATTTATTATTATTTGACCAAGAAGAGAGAGAAAGTGCATGTGAGAAGGGTCCATAGTTAGCTATGAACTGCAGTCAGCCATGAACTGCAGTCAGCTATGTGGGAATCCAGTCCCTTAACCTACTGGCCCCAAAGTTGGTTTTGTTTTTAAATATTTTTAAAAAAAGCAAACTTGTCTTTGGGGTTCTGTTAGATTATCCATTTTCAGAAAGTCAGTGACTTCATTTTAAATTTACTTTACCTGGATTTAGAGAATAGGTTATATCCGGAGGCATGAGAAATTCAGAAACTCTATCACTGACTTGTTAGAGTATAGCTTTCTGTGAGGTTTTTACACTTAGCTACAAAATATGTTCCTTCACATTTTCATTTGATTTGGCACCACTTGTTCAGCTTCATAATTCAAGTCTAAAATCTGTTATGCTGAGAATCTTCTCAAAAAGCCATGTCTCAATTGAATGTATTATACATTGGTGCCCAAAAGTAGCAAGATGTAGAATGTAATATCTGAGTTTTCAGTGTTCATCTACATGATTTTTGCCTTTGTTGGGTTTTAAGAGAAGTTGAACAAAAATGTAAAGGAAATAGTACTGAAAGGTAGAGAAAAATGAAGTAAATGAAATTAGGAAATGATGTTAGAAAATAATGTTAGAAGATTATTGTAGGTAAATGAATTAAAGACTAGTACATATTGGGCTATTTGGCCATATAGACACTGCTTATGTTCCTCCAGGATCATAGATTTCTGTAGAAGAGTAGAAATCTAAGGATTTGAATGATAGCAAGGGAAATCACAATCTGTTGTCTGTGTCAGCTAGTGTGATTAACTCAATGCTCCGAGGTCTAGATGCCAAATATCCAACTCCTAGAGTAATAATTAATGATGAATTATTTCAGGGGAGTTCTGAGTGTCTTGGAAAGAAGGTATTGTGTTGTGGAGAGAGAAAATCCTTCTTTGTTGATCCCACCAGGAAATCAGACCCAGTCTTCTCTCTGATTTTCTTTAGCAGGAGTCAGTCTTAACAAACATGTCCGTTTTCAACACTTAGTGTTCTGCCTGTTTGTAGACTCTGCCCCAGTTTGTATGCGGCTCAATGTTCTCAAATTTCATGAGTATTCAAGAGAAGGATGATGAAAGCAGCTCTATAGCCCTAATCTGTCTGTCTAAGTATTGGTCATTCTACCTATTTTTTATCCTTATTGCGCATATATTAAATGACCAAGTACTATATCCAAATGTGATAACAGACCGGGGTATGAAGGGTTGATTAATAACAGCTAGATGGGACACAGTGGTTAGATATTACCTAATTCTCAGAATCCAGGATATTAGGTGATATCATCCTAGATCTGACCAATCATTGTACCAGCAAGTCCATGAGCTAACATGGGAGGGTGCAGAAAAGATGTGCAACACAGGGTTACTCAGAACCATCTTCTAGTGTAATAAATAATAAATGAGGTTCCGAGAGAGGATTATATTATACGTCTGGTTATGGAATTAGGAAGGACAAATATTTTCTTAGTTGATACATCTTTACCCTTAGTCAGAATTGGTTTAAGAAATGACTTAAATCTGATCTTATAGGTGGTAGATTTAGTTATGCAGAGCAAGAAAACCATAGATGAACATAATTTACGGTTCTCAATACATACATTGTGTCATATTTAGATAGAAATCTCACCCTAGCGATGGTGACCCATTTTGTATTATTCATTATAACCCAGCTGTTATGATTTGAATATAGTTTGTCCCCTAAAGTTTTATGTTTTGTAGTTTAGAGTTGGGAGGTGATGAGGCCTAGTGAGTACTGATTGAATCACTCTCATGAATAGATTGATGATGTCTTGTAAAACCCAATGAATTCCAGCTCTCATGAGAAGGGGTCAGCAGGTCATTATAAAAGAGCTGTTCTCACACATGCTGTCACTCTGCATGCACTGCCCTGCTGTGTTTTCACTGGCCATAATTTATGTAGGCCTGATGCCAGGCCTATACTTTCAGACTTTTCAACCACCAGAATCAAAAGATAAAAAATTCCCATTTCTTTATAGAGCACCCAGTCCCAGGTATTTGTGTTAGCAACTGAGAAACAGACAAGTTCACTGACAATTATTTTAGTTGTTTGGATGCAGTCTGAGAAGGACTATGTTTTTGTCCCTTGATTTTTCTCCATCGTGTTTAGCAAGAGAGTACCCAAAAACTATATGCTGTTAGGCCAAGTTAGTATAATCACCGCCATGTTAGGGAATGTTGGGGCAGGTTAGCTTAATTGCTCCCCTGTTAAGTCTTCAAGGACGGAGCCCACTTTGTTAGGGCCTCAAGGATGGGAACCAGTGTCTGGGAACTCTCAGATAAGTGGAAAACGGGAGGATCCAGCACCTCCGAGGCAAGGTCATCCAAACCCTTAACTGAGAGCCCTTATCTAGACCTGAGCAGGTGGTGACAGCTGGACCCTCGCTTCTCATACCCCCCTCCTTTGTGTGTGTTACATTCTAAGGAACATCTTGAACTATAAAAGATCCCTTTATCTTAGGTACGGGGTCCTTGTGAAGGCCCGCTGCAATGGGCAGAAACTTGGACCCCAGCTAGCTGGAAAAATAAAAGCCTCTTTTGCAGTTGCATTGTCGTTGTCTTTTCTGTGTCTCCCTCAGTTAGACCAATCTCTGGACCCTTACAATGCATACTTATTTTTTAAGTTGGTGTATATGTGTATTGTTTTTTGATGTATCTAGTGGCTAGACTGCTGTTAACCCCTGTGACATGCTTGAACTCTTGGGATTTTTGGGTCCTGTACTTGACTTGGGAGTTGGGCAGGAATGAAGTGAAGAGTAGAATGCAGAAAGTCTGTATTTTCTACTTTCTTGTCTTTTCCTTTTTCCCCCCCACTTGAACTCTCTTATGATTGGTAATAGCAGATTGGTGCACTGAATGGGAAAGTCACAAAAAGGATATGTTTCACAAATAAAAATTGACGATTAAACTATTTGATGGGCCATAAATTCGTCTCTATTTATTAAAAAACTAAACTCTGCATGAGTTATGTTTCTGGGAGATAAAGTAGGTGTTCTTTTCTCCATCTATCCTGCTTAATACAACTAAACATTCTGAACATTCATTATACATAAAACATGCATACAAATACCGAAAGGTGGAGAAAAAAACACACTATGAGGGTCTTAGAGACCTGAGTAACAAGTGAATAATGTGTTTTCATAGCTGAAGAACCAACATCCTGGAAAGACTAGCAGACACAGATAGAAAACAAAATAAACAATCTAAATCAAATCAAACCAAACAAAATAAAAAGCAAGAGACAAAGCTGTTCTCTCTAGCCTGATGACTTGAAAACTACCTTTATTTGTCGTGTTTTTCTTATCTCTAAACTTCACCATCCTGGGAAAATCAGTGAGAATCGATATTAAAGGAGCTCACATTTCTATGAAGATAGTATAAGTGAATCATGACATTTGGCAAATAAGTTGACACAGAATGTCTCAGCTGGCATTGTCATTGCCACATGTCAATAACTAGATTAGAAGATCATGGGGAAGTAGAATCTGGCGGAAATGAAATTTAAAGAAAAGTCATAACAATTAGGTGAAAATGCTAGGAGAAATCATTTTAGATGATGAATTTAGATGACGGTCTTTTACACGTTAATATATTGAACTTAATAAAAATGTTTTCCATTTCAGAAGAAGACATTAAGACAATGAAAAAGACAAAGGGCAGATGGGGAGAAAATATAAGCAAATAATGGATTAATAATCCAGGACTTCTTTGTAGATTACCGTATGAAAAACTGTGACAACTTAGTAAATAAAAAGCAACTCAAGAAAATAGGCAAAAGCTTCAAATAGACATTTCGACAAAGAAGAACCACAAATGGCAATTAAGCCTAAGGAAAGATGCTTAACATCATTAGTCGTGAGGAAAATGAAATTAAAAGTACAAAGAGAGACCAGCAGATGGTGTAATGGTTATGTTGCTGGACTACCACATAGTCATCCACAGTTCAAGTCCCATATCTGTTTGCTTAAAACTCACACCAGGCGTGTGTGTGTGTTTGTGTGTGTGTGTGTGTGCATGCGTGCGTGCAGATACACCCATAATCCCAAGAAGAGAATGGAAATGGGATTGCAGTGTGGCCACCCCCGGGGGCTGATTTCTCACTTTCTGTCTTTCTGTCTCTCTCTGTCTCTCTGGCAAGCACATGTGCTCTATAACAAAAATCTCAAAAAAATGTACAATTTAATACTATACATGAACTAGAAGGGCTGTAATGAAAAACGACGATAACGATTATTATTATTATTTTGGAGATGTTTTTGCTATAGGGCGTGTGCACTCGCCAGACAGACAGAGAGACAGAAAGTGAGAAATTCCCCCCCAGGGAGGATAGCCACGCCACAATCCCTTCTTCTCCATTCTCCTCTCGAGATCTTTGGCACACATGCACAGGCGCCCGGCATGAGTTTTAAGCCACCGGTTCTGGGACGTAAACTGTGGTTGACTACGTGGGAGTCCTGATATAGCACTTACATTACTGTGTGGTCCCTTTTTTTTTTTTTTTTTTTTTTTTGGAGAAGTAACGATTATTGACAAGTATATAGAACAGTTGTAAATTTCAAGCTTTGCTAATGGGAAGCTAAGTTATATGAATACTTTGGAAAACAGTTTCACAGTCAAGTTCTAGAACTATTCTACCAACCAAAGAAATAAATCCCTCTTACTGTATTTTTACAGTCAACACATCTCCCTACATTCCACCCCTAGAAAACTTGGATGTATTTCATCCCTATATTTTTTCTTTTCTTGAATGTTTAATAGATGAAATCATAAAGTCTGTAGCCTTTTGAATCTGGTTTCTCATACTTTGTATAACTTTTTAAATTCGTCCATTGTTTTGCATGCATCGGTTATTCTATCTATTTTTATTGCTAAGTAGCATTCCCTTTATGCATGTACCACTATTTGTTTATCTGTTCACAGATAAAGACTGTTTTGGGGGAACCAGCAGTTAGCGTAATGGCTATGTCGCTGGACTCCCATGTAGTCGGCCGCAGGTCATGTCCCGGACCCGGTGGCTTAAAACTCACACCGGGCGCATGTGCGTGCGTGCCCAAGATCCCAAGCGGAGACTGGAGAAGAAGGGATTGCGGCGTGACGGTCCCTGCTGGGGAATGATTTCTTGCTTTCTGTCTCTATGTCTCTGTCTGTCTGGCGAGCACACGCACCCTATAGCAAAAAACCTCTCCAAAAAAAAAAAAAACGACTGTTTTGGTTATTTTCAGATTTTTGAAATTATAAATAAAGTCTCTATAAACTGCCATGATCAGTGTTTTGAGAGAGTACGTGAGTGTATGAATATATACATATGGAGAGAGACATATAGACAGAGCGAGAGAGAGAAGTTAAATATCTAGTTTGTGACATTTTCTTATATAATCCTTTCAATATTTGATGCTGTTGCTCCTTTTATCCTTGACATTGGTAATTTGTTTCTTCTTTCTTTTCTTCTTGGTCAGGCTGGCTACAGGTTTGTCCTCTTTATTGATTTGTTTCTATGAACCAGTTCTTATTTTTGACTACTCCAAAGGTGGAGCAGCCATGTGAGGGGAGATGCGTGAACAGTTTTGTTCCTTCTTCTGAGAATGGCTACCCCAAAAGATCGATAGATGGGCTAGTTTATAGGTAGGGCAACCCTGAACCAGATTTTGATTTTCCCAGGATTTTTGCTTTTCATTTTATTGATTTTTTTCAAATTTTTTAATTACCTTCCTCCTGTTTGTTTTGAGTTTGATTTATTACTTTAAATATTCATTTTTTGGAGAGATTTTTGGTATAGGGTGCATGCGCTTGTCAGAGAGACTAAAAAGACAGAAATTGAGAAATCACTTCTCAGGGAAGATGGTCATGGCACAATCCCTTTTCCTTCATTCTCCTCTCAGGATTTTTGGGCACACAAGCACACACACCCAGTGTGAGTTTTAAGCCACTGGATCTGGGACTTGAACTGCAATCGATTACATGGGAGTCCAATGACATAATCATTACAACATCTACTGGCCAGCATCCTGGAAATGCCAGCAGACACAGCCAGAAAACAACACAAAATTAAAAAAAAAAAATTTTAGAGGATGCGTACAATCACCAGAGAGAGTGGGGGAGACAGAAAGAGAGAGAGAGAGAAACATCCCTATGGGGGGATGGTTATGCCACAATCCACTCTCTTCTACCTCTGTATTTTCGGGATTTGAGGCATGCACACCTAAATGCCTGCGATGTTTTTCAAACCACTAATCCAGACTCAATCACATAGTCATGGGAGATCCAGACACCTTAATCACCAGATCAATGATTGACCCTAGATATTCTTTTTAAAATTTAGGTGTTTAATGCTATTAATTTTTCTTCAGGCAGTCTCTTGCATGCCTACCAAATGTTTGCATGCTGTGTCTTCATTTTCATTCTACTTGAAATAGTTTCTAATTTCCCTTATGAATTCGTAAGTTCATGGTTATTTAGGAGCATGTTTTAAATTTCAAACATTTAATGTTTTTTGTTTTAATGTTTTTACTTTTATTTTCTAAGCTATCTCCTGTTACTGACCTCTTGTTTAATCTTCTGGTCAGAAAACATAATTTGTGGGAACCAGCAGTTAGTGTAATGGTTATGTCACTGGACTCCCACGTAGTCGACCGCGGTTCGCGTCCTGGACCTGGTGACTTAAAACTCATGCCGGGCGCGTGTGCGTGCATGCCCAGATCCCGAGAGGAGAATGGAGGAAAAGGGATTGTGGCGTGACCATCCCCTCTGGGGGGTGATTTCTCGCTTTCTGTCTCTATGTCTCTCTCTGTCTGTCTGGCGAGTGCACGCACCCTTTAACAAAAACCTCTCCAAAAAAAAAGAAAACATAATTTGTATGATTTTAATTTTCATGATTTGTTGAGATTTGTTTTATGGCTCAGAATAAGATCTAACTTGGTAAATGTTCCCAGTATGCTTGAAAAGACTGTGTATTCTGTTTTTATTGGGTGGAATATTCTATAAAGATCAGTAGGTGAAATTGATTGGTACTGTTGTTCAGGTCTTCTAAATCCTTACTTATTTTCTATTTATTTTGGTGCCTATAAAGAGAAAAGTGTTGAAATCTCCAAATATCTTTGTAGATTTTGTTTTTTCCTTTTCAGTTTGATCAGGTTTTGCTTCATGAATTTTTAAGCTGTGTTATTAGGTAGCAATAGAGATTTTGATTAAAATAAAGTAAATCTTACAATTAGAATAAATAGAAATCTCTGTATATTTCTCTTGAAGATGGTTCCATGCATGGACCATGTTGGGAGATTTTTACTCTGTTCTTTCCTTTAGACCCGTCTAGTGGTTCTGAAACTTTAAAGTTAAAAATATCATAGGACTCTATGTACAAATCCATATATACATCTTGGATAATTTAAAGAATGTACAAAGATAAATTTAACTCAACCTGATTTTTTTTCTTATATACTTACTTTGGAGTCCAACCTCCTGCAAAAATGCACCTCCATAATGTTTTTTTTCTCCTTAATTCTGCTTGAGAAAGCTCAACCCAAAGGTTACATTCTCAATTAAACTTTTGTGAACTGCTCTTTCTGTCAGTAGACTAATCTGAGCTCCAGTTGTGTCTCTATCATAGCCCCTAAATTCTATTTGAATATCTAAGAGATACCTTCTAAGAATTAATCATATTTTCCCACAGGGCTTGTCATAGCAACCTGATACATGGCTAGGTCTTTAGGGACTACTTTTAATGGAAGAGATGAAAAAATGAATAACAAATGGATACATGAAATAAGTACTTGGATATGAAAATCAAGAGTCCAGGAGAGAGTTGAGGGTTAAAGATAGAAATTTGGAAATCAGCATTTGTATGCATTTCAAAGCATGAAACTAGCAGTGATCACTTAGAGATTAAGCTCAGTGACTGGACAGGGACCTAAGACCCAACCCTGGCAGTTCCGCATTTGGAAGTTTGTAGAAAGTGTACAGATAGCCAGGACCAAGGAAGCAGAAGAAAATCCAAAAGACTACAAGAACATAGAAGCCAAGAAAAAGTATTTCAAGGAAGACATGATCAACATTGTGTTATACAACCGATATGTTGTAGAATATGAGGGCTGTCTCAAACTTCTCCAAATTGATCGGTTTCCTGGGTTTTGATGTAGGTTTTTAATTTAATTAATTAATTAATTAAGGTTTTTGACATAGCATGTGTACATTTGCAGAGAGACATAGTGAGGGAAAGTGAGAAATCACACCCCGAGGTGGACGGATGGCCACACCACAATTCCTTCTCTTCTATCCTCCAAGGATTTTGGGCATGCACACATACACGTGTCTAGCATGAGTTTCAAGCCACTGGGTCTGGGACTTGAACAATAGTCAGCTATATGGAAGTCTAGAGCCTTAATAACTACACAACCTGCTGGGACTTGAACGATAGTCAGCTATATGGGAGTCTAGAGCCTTAATAACTACACAACCTGCTTGTCCCTGATAGAAGCTTTAAAGACTGTATATCAGTAAAAGCTGATATCAGAATTCAGTTAAAATTTAATCAGTTCTTTTACTGATACGATATCAGAATTCAGTTAAAATTTAATCAGTTTATTCAGTCCATCTGTTTGAAATGACAAAAGTCAACTTTTAAGAATTGCCATTTCCACCTTGTCTATCACTTACAGATCCTATTGTAAGATTTACATGCATTTACACACTGTGCTGTATATCTTAAGCATTCACTGCATAGGCTCCTAAATATATCTACCCCATTGCAGCCTAGCCTAAAGATGTGCTAACTACTTTCCTTCATGGCATTTCCACTGACTGTATTTCTACAGAAGTATATGCTCTACGAGGGTAGGAATGTGCCTGATACGTTCACAGATACAGGTCTTAACACCTATCACTTGGTCAATGTCTAGTGGATTTTCAAAACCTTGTTGATGGAGTGATATAATCATGAATTAATCAGTGTTATGGTCACTGAATCACCCTTGCAGGACAACGAAAGAGAGATTAGTACTCTCATTTGACATACAGAAAAGAGGCAGCTGGCAACTAAGAGAAGTCTCACAGGCAGAAATAGAACATCTCCATTAAATCACAGTCTAGCTCCAAGGCTTTTCATTAATTTACTGCATATTAAGTACCCATGAGCACATAATTCATTGCCACAGAGTCAGATGGACAATATGTGACCTACAGTTTTCCTCAACACAGTAATTATAGAAAGTCTAATGATATAGTCAATCTAAAAAGCATATTGGCGCAGTTCTCCACCACGTTCCATAAAATTATGACATCAGAGCCCACTAGTTCCCAAGAAGTAATTTGGCAAGAGTTTCAATTAATGTGGTATGTGTTTATTATAATTCATTAGTGACAGTGTACTTGATAAATATGTATAAAATCATACTCATGTGTACAAAAATTTTCTGTCCCAGAGCATCATATGCAAGAAACCTACTTTAAAATTTTTTAAATTAGAATTTCTGATTTACATGTAATCACTGAAATCTTTGTGGGTGCAATTATATTTGAAAACCCCACCTTAACACGATTTCTCATTGTGTGGCAGCCATGAAGAAGTATGATGCTAAGAAACAGGTCTCTACAGACCTGTTTGAATGTGGGACAGTGTTTCCAAAGAGAACATAAGATTTCTGACCCTGGAATGAATTTTTAGTATAGTAACAGCTCCTCTGAGAAACAGAATGGCAGTGGAAAGAACACTAGGTCAGAGGTTGAAGGGTTTGGAATTCCTTACTGTGTTACCAACTTGATGTGTGGCCTTTCCTTAGTCTTCATTCTTCGGGGCAGCTGAAGGTGGAAATCGAAAGCTCTTTCAGCTCTAGAGTCAGGCACCCCTGCCAAACTTCAGATCTGATAATATCTAGGGAACCAGCAGTTAGCGTAATGGCTATGTCGCTGGACTCCCACGTAGTCGATCGTGGTTCGCATCCTGGACCCGGTGGCTTAAAACTCAAGCCGGGCGTGTGTGCGTGCGTGCCCAAGATCCCGAGAGGAGAATGGAGGAGAAGGGATTGCGGCGTGACCATCCCCCCTGGGGGGTGATTTCTCGCTTTCTGTCTCTATGTCTCTCTCTGTCTGTCTGGTGAGCGCACGCGCCCTATAGCAAAAATCTCTCCAAAAAAAAAAAAAAAAAGAAAAAAAAAGATCTGATAATATCTATATCCTGTTGAAAACTTTTAAGGTTTCGATACCAGCAATTAGCATAATGACTATGTCGCTGAACTCCCATGTAGTCGACCACGGTTCAAGTCCTGGACCCAGTGGCTTAAACTCATGCCAGGCGCCTGTGCATGTGTGCCCAAGATCCCAAGAGGAGAATGGAGGAG
>NW_006159534.1:8419335-8420045 GCF_000334495.1 Tupaia belangeri chinensis | reverse complement strand
GGGCCAAACCCCAAAAGCAAAACCCTCCCAAAAAAAAAAAAAAAAAAAAGAAAAGAAAAGAAAAGAAAAAGAAAAGAAAACTTTTAAGGTTTCTATTGCTTCTGTATCTCATCTTAGGATAATGTTCAAGAGCTCCTAATTTCAGCCCATTATTCCTCTTCTCATCCTGTCTCCTGTAGTTTTACTTCCGAGGAAGCAAGGGCCAGGCTGCCAAAGTGTGTCCAATGCAGCTTTGTTACTTTCTCTGCACACTGGCCAGTTAACATGAGTAAATCTGTGCTCCTATTTGCAAAGTGGCTACAGTGATAGTTCTTGCCTCACACTGATAGTACCTTCATCACAGCACAGATGAAATAAGACAGTGCTTGGAAATGACTTAGGATGATGACTGGCGAAAAATCTCTCCTCTCTAAATGTTAGCCGTTCTTACTCGTCCACTATTCTTCTTGGCTCAGTGGGTTTCTGAATGTACTCCATATATTCCTGTCTTGATGTGTCTGATTATGGCTATTCCTTTTCTCTGCCACACTCATCTCTCTTCCCCAACCATTGCCCTCCATCACTGCATAAAGTTCAGTCTTCTCAGGTATCCCTCTATTTTTCCAATTCAACTTCTACTGATGGCTTAAACCCTTTCCCTCCTCTGTTATGGAGTCCCTGCCACCAAAAAGCTTTGCATACACCTTTCTTTCTTTGAACTCTCATCTTTC
>NW_006159534.1:8414703-8419304 GCF_000334495.1 Tupaia belangeri chinensis | reverse complement strand
CCTTTTGATGCAAATGTCCACTCTTCTTTCTACTCTTTACTTTGAGATCTAGGAAAATGCATAAACCTTGGGCCCAAACCTGGTCTTCTCTCAGGAGTGGTTGGCTTCTTCTGCATGTGCAGGGACTCGGTGAAGTACTTAGAGAAGAACCTGACACCCCGAGAGCCAGACACCCAAACACATGTTGACTGAAGTGACCTTGCTACAGCAATTAACCAGTCTTCCCCTACCTGCTAGTATAGTTTGTTTTTGGTTATTATACACAGATGCTAGAGAAACTTAGATGCTGTTAATGTATAACAGAGGACAAGAAAGTCTTCACAGATGTTTCTCTTCTGTGAACTGGAGTCTAGAAACATATTTAAAAAAACATGTTTTTCCTTTCAAATATCCTGAAAAGAGACTCTACAACTCACTTTAAAATGTTCATTATAGGCTCACAGAATCACCCTGATACAATAATGTGAGGGAGAAGGGAAGGTTATTTCAGCATAACTACTTTCAGCTACCTTTTGGACAATAGCCCATTGTTGTGGTGTGTTCTAGCTTGGGTTCTGCTAGTTGTTTCCTGGTGTATAAAATAGAGATTAATCATGGTCCCATCTAACAGAATTTTAAGGATTAATTAAAATACTTCACAGAAAACTCAGTCCAGTTTGTAGCAAACAGAATGGTTGAGTTGAGATCTTAAAGATTAAAGTGTCCCTTGGTTTTGTCATTCAGTGCATTGAGTTCTCATCAATATTAATGCCTCAGGCTAAGTCTATGGATTGGAACAAATCCATTTTTTTTACCTGATACAGAGAACAGAGACATCAGTCTCTGATAAATTCTCATTTGGAGCAAAGTAAAGATTTCCTTTCCTGAAGTTTGTTGCTTCCTGACTCTTTTTATTCAAAGTCAGAAACTGCTTTCTGCAGAATGAAATGAAAAGGCTGGAGTACTCCCAAATCTGATTTTTAATTTTCTCAATGTGGAACTTCAAGCAAGGCCCCCAAGTTAATAATGGGCTTTTGTCTTAAGACTTCGAAAAAATATTGATAACCTCCTCAACTTATTCACACCAAAAAAGTTGTTACTGCTACTTTGATTTCCCTCCAGCAGATCTTGGGATGGGCAGCAAGTCTTGTACCACCTGTTGAACGTATGAAGCAGTGTACCTGGGAATACTTGACATCTTGGTTGCTTTAGCTGTCTATTAGGGGTCAGGCTAAGTCTATGGATTGGAACAAATCCATTTTTTTTACCTGATACAGAGAACAGAGACATCAGTCTCTGATAAATTCTCATTTGGAGCAAAGTAAAGATTTCCTTTCCTGAAGTTTGTTGCTTCCTGACTCTTTATTCAAAGTCAGAAACTGCTTTCTGCAGAATGAAATGAAAAGGCTGGAGTACTCCCAAATCTGATTTTTAATTTTCTCAATGTGGAACTTCAAGCAAGGCCCCCAAGTTAATAATGGGCTTTTGTCTTAAGACTTCGAAAAAATATTGATAACCTCCTCAACTTATTCACACCAAAAAAGTTGTTACTGCTACTTTGATTTCCCTCCAGCAGATCTTGGGATGGGCAGCAAGTCTTGTACCACCTGTTGAACGTATGAAGCAGTGTACCTGGGAATACTTGACATCTTGGTTGCTTTAGCTGTCTATTAGGGGTGTTAGGTTAAAACTGACCTAGAGCAAGAATAGTGTTTTCTCACTCTGCCTTTCTCCAAAGTCCAAGTGGAAGTAAGCGTTGTAGCTGAGCGTGTCCTGGAAGGTGAGAATGTGGGCCTCACAGCTGTATGTTTTACTGTAAACCTTCAGGATTTGCCAATTAGACGAGTGAGAAGGTAAGAGTTGGGAGAGGGAGGCAGGAAGCAAAGATTGGTCATTTTCAGATGATCATAGAGTAGCTCATTCAAAACCACTTTTCTCTTAGTCCAGTCAACTAAGAATGAACTTTTTATAGACTTTGAAATTAAAATTTTTGCTTATAAAATTCCTAAATGATGTCAATATACATGATAATATTTGGTATTGGAAACAACAGCATGATCTGATTAAGGTAGGCATCTTTGTAAAGAATAGGTAAGGAAGATGCAGGCGATCGAATTATCAAAATTCACTGGAAATGAGTTGGAGTAGAAACTAGAGGATGGAATTGATACAGAACAACTCAAATCCTATACCTTCACCTTACAGATGAGTGACTTTGGCAAGTGATATAAAACCTATGGCCTCAGTTTAGGCATCTGATAAACTAGTATCATAATATTCACCATGTGTGACTTATTATTAGAAATGTAATTGGGAAGCTGGGACCAGCAGATAGTATAATGGTTGTCACTGGACTCCCATGTAGTCAACTGTGTTTCGAGTCCTGGACCTGGCAGCTTAAAACTCATGCTGGGTGTGTGTACATGCATACCCAAAATCCTGAGAGAAGAATGTAGGAGAAGGGATTGTGGCGTGGTCATCCCCCTCAGGGATGGTGATTTCTCACTTTCTGTCTTTTCGGTAAGTGCTATCGTCCTACAGCAATGATCTCACTTAAAAAAAAAAAAAAAGATAAATAATTGGGAAGCTGTATTTAATATACCAACATGATCAGATAATCTCCAAGGAAAAAAATGCAATAGCCAATCTGTCCTTTCCTTTTTAGGACCAAATAGTCATGCCAAGAAAATTTCTTGGCTCTATTTTATTACAAAAATTAGAGCAAAAGATGTCCTGATTGCTACATATATCCTTATAATTATTTGCCTTTTGAGTTTTTTAGGGGATCATTACAAATTCTGGGGGAAAAAAAGGCAGAAAAACAGTAGCACAGTTACCAGTAAATAACTCTACTGTTTATTGTGATCTTTCTGAACTTTGAAAATGAAATTTCCTTCCCTGCCGATTTTGCCCTTTTCCACTTGATGGAAACAGATGACTCATTTCTCAAGGTTTGAATATAGCAATGATTTAAAATTTTCAAAGTCACCAGCAAATTAACTGACATGAAAATCAAGGCCAAGGTTAGATACACAACCAGATTTTCTTTGTCCTTGAGTTGTCAATTCAAAACCTGTATAATTCTTTCAAATGTGAGTCCAACTTGCTGTTCACTTGGCCGTATACTACTGCTGTGCCTTAATGTTAGTCAACGAGTTTTAAAAAAGGAAAAAATCAGGCCTGGTAGTTGGCGTAATAGCTATGTCACTGGACTTCCATATAGTCGACCGTGGTTCAAGTTGTAGACCTGGTGGCTTAAACTCACACTGGGCACATGTGTGAGTATGTCCAAGATCCTGAGAGGAGAATGGAGGAGAAGGTATTGCTGCATGGCCACTTCCCCTCACCCACTCCCCTGAGTGATATTTCTCAGTTTCAGTCTTTCTCTGTCTTTCTGCTGAGCACACACACCCTATAGCAAAAACCTCTGGGGGGTGGGGGGGGGAAGAAAGGAAAATATCAAAAATAAAGGAAAAATTCTACATACTACCATATACTATCCTTTGCCCTACTATTCCTGCTAGGTATTAAATTTTAAGAAGATCCTTTTTCTGTGAGTGAGTAAAAGTATTTCAGATCTTGAACATAATACCTCTATTTTATCTGCTTAATTTTCATTATTATTTTTTTCTATAGAGAATGTACAATCACCAGAGAGACAGAATGGGAACGTGATAAAGCATCCCCTGGGGGGATGGCCACGCTACAGTGCCTTCTCCTCTATTCTCCTCTTGGAATTTTGGGCATGCACATACATGTGCCTGGTGTGTTTTTCAAACCATGGGGTCTAGACTCCAACTGTGCAATTGGGCATGTTGGATCCAGTATCTTAACCACCATAGCACCTGCTGGTCTCTTACTAGTTTAATATTTTAATGTCAAAGTCAGTGTGTTAATTTACCCAAAGGCATAATCAGTTATGCCAAGAAAGACTCTGGAATCTATTGGGTCATTGGAAAAGTCATGACACATTTTTGCATAGAAAAACATAGAAAATATGTCATGATTTTTTTGATGACCAAATGCTGTGGTTCTGCTTTGTTGTTGTTGTTGTTTTTGTTTGTTTTTTTTCATAACTTGGTAGAATCAGAAAACCAAAGACAAAACCAACAAGGACCAGTAGGAACAATGGAAAACCTTCTAGTACATGTGGATTCTTCATAGAGAAATCTGTGGTCCAAGGGCTTGCTCGGATCCTGTGTAATCAGTTCACTTAATCATTCTACCCTCAATTTTCAGCCTTTTAATTTGGTGATGGTTACCCTCTCCTTTTTAGGTTGCTAAGGGGGATATTGCAAGAAGAGCATAAACAGTAAATCTACACAGTGTCTAAACAACCCTTTGAAAAAAAGAAACAGCTTATGTTTTCATTTGTCTGCAGGATATGTTAACTTGGACCAATTTATTTTTTTACCTACTGAACTGAATGATTTGCAAAACATTTAAAAGTTGTTTAAATTATCAATGAATGATCCAAGGAATAGATAGAGAAAACTGGAATTCTTTCCATTCCATGTGCTTTTGTCTCCTGGATGGAGTTCAAAATTAATGTATTTTGCTACCCAATGTGTAATTCAGTGACAAGTGCCCTTCCCTCCATTTCTCTATCTTGTCAGGATTTG
>NW_006159534.1:8368094-8412393 GCF_000334495.1 Tupaia belangeri chinensis | reverse complement strand
AAAAAAAAAAAAAAGATAAATAATTGGGAAGCTGTATTTAATATACCAACATGATCAGATAATCTCCAAGGAAAAAAATGCAATAGCCAATCTGTCCTTTCCTTTTTAGGACCAAATAGTCATGCCAAGAAAATTTCTTGGCTCTATTTTATTACAAAAATTAGAGCAAAAGATGTCCTGATTGCTACATATATCCTTATAATTATTTGCCTTTTGAGTTTTTTAGGGGATCATTACAAATTCTGGGGGAAAAAAAGGCAGAAAAACAGTAGCACAGTTACCAGTAAATAACTCTACTGTTTATTGTGATCTTTCTGAACTTTGAAAATGAAATTTCCTTCCCTGCCGATTTTGCCCTTTTCCACTTGATGGAAACAGATGACTCATTTCTCAAGGTTTGAATATAGCAATGATTTAAAATTTTCAAAGTCACCAGCAAATTAACTGACATGAAAATCAAGGCCAAGGTTAGATACACAACCAGATTTTCTTTGTCCTTGAGTTGTCAATTCAAAACCTGTATAATTCTTTCAAATGTGAGTCCAACTTGCTGTTCACTTGGCCGTATACTACTGCTGTGCCTTAATGTTAGTCAACGAGTTTTAAAAAAGTGTAGACCTGGTGGCTTAAACTCACACTGGGCACATGTGTGAGCATGTCCAAGATCCTGAGAGGAGAATGGAGGAGAAGGTATTGCTGCATGGCCACTTCCCCTCACCCACTCCCCTGAGTGATATTTCTCAGTTTCAGTCTTTCTCTGTCTTTCTGCTGAGCACACACACCCTATAGCAAAAACCTCTGGGGGGTGGGGGGGGGAAGAAAGGAAAATATCAAAAATAAAGGAAAAATTCTACATACTACCATATACTATCCTTTGCCCTACTATTCCTGCTAGGTATTAAATTTTAAGAAGATCCTTTTTCTGTGAGTGAGTAAAAGTATTTCAGATCTTGAACATAATACCTCTATTTTATCTGATTAATTTTCATTATTATTTTTTTTCTATAGAGAATGTACAATCACCAGAGAGACAGAATGGGAACGTGATAAAGCATCCCCTGGGGGTGGCCACGCTACAGTGCCTTCTCCTCTATTCTCCTCTTGGAATTTTGGGCATGCACATACATGTGCCTGGTGTGTTTTTCAAACCATGGGGTCTAGACTCCAACTGTGCAATTGGGCATGTTGGATCCAGTATCTTAACCACCATAGCACCTGCTGGTCTCTTACTAGTTTAATATTTTAATGTCAAAGTCAGTGTGTTAATTTACCCAAAGGCATAATCAGTTATGCCAAGAAAGACTCTGGAATCTATTGGGTCATTGGAAAAGTCATGACACATTTTTGCATAGAAAAACATAGAAAATATGTCATGATTTTTTTGATGACCAAATGCTGTGGTTCTGCTTTGTTGTTGTTGTTGTTTTTGTTTGTTTTTTTTTTCATAACTTGGTAGAATCAGAAAACCAAAGACAAAACCAACAAGGACCAGTAGGAACAATGGAAAACCTTCTAGTACATGTGGATTCTTCATAGAGAAATCTGTGGTCCAAGGGCTTGCTCGGATCCTGTGTAATCAGTTCACTTAATCATTCTACCCTCAATTTTCAGCCTTTTAATTTGGTGATGGTTACCCTCTCCTTTTTAGGTTGCTAAGGGGGATATTGCAAGAAGAGCATAAACAGTAAATCTACACAGTGTCTAAACAACCCTTTGAAAAAAAGAAACAGCTTATGTTTTCATTTGTCTGCAGGATATGTTAACTTGGACCAATTTATTTTTTTACCTACTGAACTGAATGATTTGCAAAACATTTAAAAGTTGTTTAAATTATCAATGAATGATCCAAGGAATAGATAGAGAAAACTGGAATTCTTTCCATTCCATGTGCTTTTGTCTCCTGGATGGAGTTCAAAATTAATGTATTTTGCTACCCAATGTGTAATTCAGTGACAAGTGCCCTTCCCTCCATTTCTCTATCTTGTCAGGATTTGCGGCAGGTACCACGTGTGCCCAGCATGTTTTTCAATCCACTGGAGCCAGAGTTTGAACTGCAGTGAGCGTGTAGGACCCGACTCCCTTTAACCACTAGGCTACTGTGCTGGACCTAAACTACTTCACATTTCATTTCATGAAACTGTGGGTCTTACTAATGATCAATAAATGAGGTGATTGAATAAATAGATGGATAAATGGAAGAACATTTGTAGGAGTTTAAAAAACTAGTTCCTGGCCAGCTGCAGTCACACAGTAGTTTCACAACACTCTGCAGTATTGAAGCTGAACAGGAGGGCCCTGAGTGTGCATTCTGAGGCTTCCTAGTACATGCCAGGAATGTGTGTGCCTGCTTGTGATCCTGGCTTGCGAAACTGAGGATGGGTCAGGGTGTGAAGTCCCTGTTGGGGTACGTCTCTCTCTCATGAAATAAATAGATAAACTTAGGGGGAAAAAAAGAGCCTGGGTTGTTGACATGACTAAGATTAAGTGGCTATACTTCAGTTCTTTCATTGGAGCAATGAAAACAATGCCTTATAGGTTTTTGGTGAGAAATGAGAAAAAACTTGGGAGACTATCATGATCTCTATTCAAATGTAATGTGATGCTTTATTTAGTACAGTAACATTTGATTTTCTTAGCATTAAGAGAAAATGACATACTTGAGTGAAATTTTGAAGCAGTCACATATCTAGCTAGCATTAAAAAAACCCCAAAAAACAAAACAAAAACAAAAACAAAAAAACTAGCTTGACCGAAATGATTAAAAAGTATGGTACCTGTTTCCTTTATTAAATAGAACATAATGAAGATAATTTAACCTTCCTTTAATGACTCATGGTTATTATTATAAAATGTGTGGCAAAGTAATAATTTTTTCTGATTGTTGAAGTTAGTAGGGACTGATGGCTCTTACATTAAGTCATTAACTGGCCCCAAAGTGCTTTGCTTATCTAATTGCATTATTCTTATCACCAGACCTTCTCACTATCCTAAAAAGGTATTATTATTGCTTCTAATATCAAGTCCTCTGTAGGTTTAGATGAAATTGAGTTTAAAGGAGAAAATAAATATCTAAAGCTGTTAAGAGTAATATTGGCTTACTTAAGATGCAAAGTTAACAATGTTTACCCCTGGTAACATTAGAGGAATTTTCTGTCTCTGTTATGAAAGTGGAGTGAAAGTTTCCCTCCTGCAGAGCAAGTCACTTCCTGCGCCTTCCCTCTGGTCTTTATCAGCCTTGTGCACATCAGCTCAGATTTGTAATTGCATAATTGCTCTATCAGTTTGCCTTTCCCAGGAATCTTGGTAACCTCAAGGGCAGAAATCACAAACTTTATACACCCTGCCAGGGTGCTTCACATGCACAGTATGTTTATAAATGTCTGTAAAAATTAACTAAAGAGATTTGTGAGCTCTCTTTCTCTGTCTCCATCTCCAAATGGGGTGAATGTGTATCTTTTTAAGATGACTTTAAAGTGGTCTCGAATCAAAACAGTAAATAATACTGTATCTGATTATCATAGTCAGGGTGGATTAATCTAGGTGTCACTTTTAAAATATGCATTTTTAATTGTAAAGATTTATTATGCATTTGACAAATGAAAGGAAGGATGCATGAGAGAAAAGCCTGTAGATGAAAATTCAGCTTATGACTGCAAATCTTTGAAAATTAATGGCAAGAAAATTCCTGAATGGTGACTAACACACCTTCTGCAGAAATGCTAATGGTGCCCCTGATATATTTTGTGATAAAGAATTGACATGTCAAAAGAAATTTCAGGGGAACCAGCAGTTAGTGTAATGGCTATGTCGCTGGACTCTCACGTAGTTGACTGCGGTTCTCATCCTGGACCCGGTGGCTTTAAACCCATGCCAGGCGCATGTGCGTGCGTGCCCAAGATCCCGAGAGGAGAATGGAGGAGAAGGGATTGTGGCATGGTCATCCCCTCTGGGGGGGTGATTTCTTGCTTTCTGTCTCTCTCTCTCTGTCTGTCTGGTGAGTGCACGTTCCCTATAGTGAAAAACCTCTCAAAAAAAATAAAAAAGAAATTTCAGAAAACCAGCTTATGAGTATGCTGCCATGATCTGTACTGGTCATTCAGCATTGTGGTTTTTTTGCCAGGCTGACTGATGCTGGTCTTTCTGAAGGTTGTTCAATAGTCACTATAGAATTTCCATAGGGAGATAACTAAGAGACCTCTCAAGATTTGGGTATAGTCATTTTACTACTGTAGCTATTTGGACTGAGCTGAAGTTATAGATAGCCTAGTGAAAACCATCCAAAGCATTGAGGTTGTCAGTTACAAACACACCCTCCCATATACACAGACGTACATAGGAAGAAATAAAACCATTTTTTTATAAGAATATATTTATGCCTCATACCCAAATTCACTTCTGTTTAATCGATATTTCTCATGTCATAACTAAGTGATCAACTCCTTTGCATTAGCCATCTGTAATATGTATATAATGTGTTCAAGGCCTGTCAATGCTGAAAGTATGGTTTATTTGACAATACAGTCTTTCAGAAAGTTAGAGGCCTTCTGATCTATGCATTTATGACAATTCTATCTGCAAATAACTACAGCCAAAGGCACTCTCTAGGAAATTTTTATACCAAAATCTCTGGCTCGGCCTATCCCAATCTCTGTCAACTGCAGACTGACTTCCTCGAGACTTTCTCCAATGATTATTTTGTGTCTGTTCTGAGTCTTAGCAATCTGGTAAGTCAGGGTCATTCACTTCATCTCTTGCTGTGGCCATTCCTGAGAGCTACTCTAAGAGTATCTGTTTCAGTCTCAATGCATTCTCTTCTCATGGGCTATAACCACAACCACAATTTTGGGGGCGTGCTGAAGTCTTTTCCTGATCAGGGTCATTGATATCTCCTGCTTCTCCTTGAAAGGTTATCTTCCACCACTCATCCTCCTTTTCTTCCTTTTGTCCTTTGTGGACTAATTCTATCTCATCTTTCAGTTCCTAAGCTGAAATGTCACCTATTAAGGAAGGTTTTTCTGGCCACTATGTGTAAATAAGTCTTCCATTTTTATTTTTCATCTTGGCTTTATGTTTTCTTCATGATGTTTACCTAATGGGTAATTTTTAAATGTACCTGCTGTAGTGGGTTTTCCTTAAAATTCATTTCCACCAGGAATATGATAGGATTTGATCTCATTTGGAAATAAAGTCTTTGCAGATATAATCAGTTTAGGATCTTGAGATGAGATCATCCTACATAGGGTCGGACCCTAATTCAATGACTGGGCTCTTCACTGGAAGAGGGAACAGGGAAACACAAAGGAAAAGAAAAATACCATGTGAAGTTGGAGGCGAAGGTGGGAGTTATGGTGCCTGGAAGGGTTTTGCACTAGTGCCTTTGGAAAGAGCTTGGCCCTGCTGACACTTTGATTCCCATCCTCCGGAGGCTGGACTATTGAGGGGATAAGTTTTTGTTGTTTTGAACCACACATTTTGTGGTAATTTATTATGACCACCCTGAGAAAAAAAATATATATTTTTAAAATTTCAGATGCAGTAGATCTGAAATTTTCAGTTGGGGCCTAAGAATTTTGCTTTTATAACAGTTTCTCAGTGGTTGATGTTGGTTCTGGACAGCAGAACCAAAACTTTGAGAAACTACTTGCTGGGTATTAGTGTTTGAGGGGGCTACTAGTTTTGCCTTTTTCAACATTATATGCTCAAACCCTGGCATAACATCTAACCCCTGGTATGCAGTTGTTAAATATTTGTGAAATGAATGATTAACTCAGTAGTTGGAGAAACTCGTATTTAAGTACATTACTCATCCTATGTATTCTACTCCCAGAATTAGTGTTGGTTGAAATTATAAACTGTTCAGCTCCCAAATCAAGTCATATACAAATTTAATGCCAATCTCATATTCTGATGTTAAATAGCCAGGTCTCCTAGCTCTTTACCAGAAGAAGTGAATCAAAAGTTGAGAACACACGTAGGGAAGGAGCAAGCCCTCCACTCTCAGCCCCAGCTAAGTCCTTTGCACCAGCAGCTGAGGATCTGAATGGAACAGGAGGGAGATTTTTCTAATAGGAGGACATGTGGGTGGCATAATTCAGTTTTGTGATATAGTTATGGTTGTGAACATTTGAGAGAGATGCTTTTTAGTGATGTCAGATTGTATAGGAATTTATGGGACACTCTGAGAATACTGTCCTACCTTCAGTTTAATAAGAACAAAAGTCACCTGAGTATTGGAACATATTGATCCCAAGTACATATTAGCACATGGCAGTTGCAAACTAGTGACCCATGGGCACAGTCTGGCTACTGAATGGGTTTTGCTTGGCTTTCCTGGTTCTTTTGAAATGTAGAAAATTTCATGTTAATATTCAGGGATATGGATTTTTTAGAGAATTTCAAAGATGAGATAAAGCTGGCTGCAGTCGGCCAGTTCTGCCATGTGTAAATTGATCAAGGCCTCCTCCGAGGAACAGTCATCCCAACCCTCATGACTGCTTTTCACGAACTTATGTTCCTCGTCTGCCCTCTGGAAGATGGCTGATCTTCAACCTGTTGTGTAATGAATGTGAGCGAACTTGCGCTGTGACTCAGGAGCTGAAGTTGGGTGCGGGAAGATTAACACAGTCCTAACCTTCCATGCACATGTGGTCTTTTGGGAGAGCCAGGCATCGAAGCAAATGATTATAACTTTAAAAGCTCTACAGTGTAGATTTGCATAAAATATTATATGAGTTAATGCTAATTATTGCAAAGAATCAGGAGAGAAAAAAAAAGGATCCAAAGGTATTTTGTCCTTTCTCACCTTTGCCACTGAGAATAACAATGTGAGAACAAGGCTATAGATTTTCCTTTCCTATGATGCCAAGCACATGACAAAGCATTTTGCTTCAGATTACTGCTTTTTCAGAGTCATGGAAAGAAATAATAATTTAAAAAAATCAAATAAATAAAGCACTACCTCCATCATCAGTATGTATTGTGTTTGTCCAATGTTGTTTTGGTTTTATCTGACTGTGACCTACAAGACCCTCAGCAGAAACTACTCTTTTTACTTTTCAGAACCATTATCTTTAACCTGGATGTATGAAACATAACAATTGCTTGGGTAATTATGACAGAAGTACTATTTTGAGTACGATTTGCTATAGGAACACACAGGAGAACTGTCTCTGTAATTTGTGATGGCATTCACTCTCCTTTCTGTTTCTGACCTCTGCTGAAAGGAATTTCCATTACCTCCAAAAATAATGCACCTCATTATCTGTTAGTTACTGGTGGGGAAAATGAAGCAACAAAATCGTCACAGTAAGAGGAGACATAGTGAGGCTGCTTCAAGCCTTTGAATGTTTTGCAAATATTGTTTCCTTCATGAGAATATCTTGAACAATATGGCAGGGCCCACCAACAAAGAATTTTCACCAGAATGAAAGCACAATATCAGATGTCATTAGTTACTATAGTAGCTATGATACTATGGTCTTCTTTTTTTTAAGTCTATGCATTTATTTCTTCTGAGAGAGAGAAAGAGAAGATGAAAGAAAGAAGGAAAGATAGAGACCCCCAACAGGGATCCTTACACAGTGGTCCGCCAGCCCACGTACATGCCCAGCATGGACAGAGTGATCTCAGAAAGCAAATCCAGGTTCTTCCCATGTGGGTCCAATTGTGTTGGACCCAAGTTAACTCAGCAAGTTATTTCTTTTATCATTATTTTTATGTTGTCAAAGGTTTTTGTTTTTGTTTTCTGTGAACTAGAGAAACAGACAGTTCCCCCAACGGAGCCTCAGTGTTGCAAGCCACTCCCAGTCAACCCTGAATCACAGATATGCATGTGCCTGGTATACTCAAGGAAGTCTCTGGATAATAACCTGGAGTGTGGGTCAGCCAGCAGAGCATCATATTTTACCATTGCACCATCATCCATCCCTGAATGGATGTGTACTGTGTTTGTGTTTTGTTTTTGCTTTTGGTTTAAATTTGCCATAGACTGTGTGCACTTGCCAGAGAGAGAGAGAAAGAGAGAAAGAGATAAAGAGTGAGAAAGCAGCCCTTTTCAAGGGAATGACCACACCACAATCCCTTGACCACCATTTTTCTCTCAGGATTTTTAGAATGTGTACACACAATACTTGGTGTGTTCCTCAAGCTTCTGGGTCAAAAACTTGAACCATGTAGTTGGCCATGTGCAATCCAGCACCTGAATTGGCTCCTGTATGTATGCTTTTTTTTGGGAGAGGTTTACAATATAAATTTTTACTGTAGAAAGTAATTGGTGGAAATCATTGACCTTTGAGTCAACTCTTCTTGCAAGTTGCTTGCCAGAAAGACAGAAAGCGACAGAGAGACAAAAAGTGAGAAATCACCCCCCAGGGTGGATGGCCACACCACAGTCCCTTCTCCTCTGTTCTCCTCTCGGGATCTTGGGCATGCACGCACACGTGCCCAGCGTGAGTTTTAAGCCACCGGGTCCGGGACACCAACTGCAGTCGACTACATGGGAGTCCAGCGACATAGCCATTATGCCAACTGCTGGTCCCAAAAGTCTCATTTCTTGACTAGCTGTGCTCCACATCCCCTTACATGAAAACCTCTCGCCGCTCTCTTTTTACTTCCATGCATTGCTAATTACTATTTCTGCCTCCTACCACTGTGTCCTTTTGGCCATGGATACTTATGTTGTCTTCACTTTGTCCCTTTCTTCTCTATAAAAATATTTTTTCTTGTATCTAAGGACACAATGATAAAAATTCATTTGATAAAGCCCACTAAATACTTAAATATATATTGTTATCAGGTGGTTGCAGTTAAATAGAGTCCATCCTTAAAACTTCATGGAAGTATAGCAAATATTTCTTGAAAGCTGAGTTCTTGAATGTTGAAGTATACTGAGCATTATTTTGTGTTTAACATGCTTAGAGCAGTGTGAATTCATTTGGTGTGAAATATTTCTTTAAAAGTTTGTGATGTCCAGTATGTCTGGTAGTGCTGAGAACTCGGGGTGTATTAATCTAATAAGCAGATCCCACTGGGCAGGTTTTTTAAAGCTCTGCTGTGTTTTTTTTTCAGTCTTTTACCTTTCCCAAGGTCCTGGCCTCCAGGGTCAATACACAAGAAGGATTGTTATTACTAGAATTGACCATCATATTTACATTTCCAACTAAGCCAGCATCCTTCATTTTCTGCTATTCAGTTCATGTGTTACTTGTACCTGACCAAAATGACATTTTTAAAAGAGAGTGATAAGGGCCTAGCAGGTGGTGTGGTGGTTAAGGCGTTGGATTCCCACATGGCTGACCACAGTTCAAGTCTCAGACTCAGTGGCTTGAAAATCACAATAGATAGATAGTTGATATGATATGATAGATAGCTAGCTAGATAGATAGAGATAGATAACTTTTTTTAAAGAGTAATAAGCCTTGGGCAAACTCTAGAAAGATAATAGAAAGTAATTGGTGAAAATCATTGACCTTCGAGATAACTCTTCTGGCATGTGGGAATAAAAGTTTCAATTTTATTTTATTTGACTTTAGAAGTTTTGCATGGGAGGTGCAAAAAGAGTTCTTGGGGTCACTTAGGCCTTCCTTTGTCTGCCTCCCGAGAAGTTGGTGAGCGTGGCTTCAACAAAGTCAACTCATGGGGCTAGCCCACCATTGCAGACTCAGGGACCTGATTGGTTAGCATCCAAGATCAACCCATCCTTCAACATGCTCATACACATCATCCCAGCCCACCATATTATTACATAGAGAAGAATAGAATTTATTAATTTGCAATAAAAATAATAATTGGCAAGGGTACAGATTTGTGTCTTCTTGTCAATCCTGTCACTATAAACTACAAAAGAAGAAAGTGGGTTGATGACCCTGTATTTTACAAGAGAGCCATTAAGCAATCATCTCCACAAAAGCTTACACTTGCCCTTTAATTGCAAAGGTTGAGCTAAGCCTCCTTCTTGGCACTGCTGGGGCTGGAAGGTCACTATTAAGGCTTGCTTCAGGCCTCTGGTTCTCCTGGCTAGTGAGCACCCTTCCTGACCCTTTGCTAAAGGAAGTCATGCATGCTTATGCTTTCCTGGTCATGGAGCTAGTTTCTTTTTAATCTGGCTTTTTAAAAAATCTTTTATTTTTATACATTCAATCACTGTATATTATTGCAGCTTGTGAAATGAGTTTTTCCACCATAAATACACTGCATATTAGTCCAGTTAAAGATATCACAATTTGTGTTATCATCAATAGACATCTGCTTCGTTCTTACAGTTTTTGAAATGGCACATTTCAAGATAATCTAACTCACATCGAGTACATGTCTTTAGAGGAACGCTGTCATTTCCAATGTGCCAACTCTGAGTCTGCCTTATACATATGAGACAAGCATCAGTGAAGGCCATGATTATTGATGGGCTGCAAACTGTAGTTTAGAAGCAGACTCAGATGCCTTAGTACAAACTCTGTTCCTTATTAGCTTTGTGAACTTAGGAATGAAACTTAGAACTTTGAAACTCACTTTTTACATCTGTAAAGCGGGGATAATGATAACAAGGTCTGCTTCATGAAATAGTTATAATAAATTGAGAGGATATACATACAGTGCTAAGCAGTTTACCATACATTTACTGGAATGAGCATTCATTGAATATTAGTTACCATGATTAATAATATTATAGTACATGCCACTTGTGTAAGCATTTTAGCCATGTCTTAAAAATTATTAGTTAGGTGACAAGGACTGGCCACCTCTGAATGGAGATTTTGCTTCTGTCAAATGCAGTGATATTCCGTGGAAGAACTTACACGATCCTCTGACTGCTATTTAGGGAAACACTGATGGCCATGGTTCCTTCTCATGGCTAAGTTATATCAAAATTATATGTAACTTATTCTCATATACCTGTAAGTGCAGACACAACCTCGGAATGATGCAGTTCCTGTTTTGAAACTCCTTATTAAAGAGACATTTTATTTGGTGAAGATTTCATGATCATTTCTACAGATTGTTTTGTGTGTCATTCGTTCATATCTAACCATATTCAAAATGCATTAGTCACTGTATTCCTTTTGATTTTAAAACAGTGGCAAACAACATGAGTCCACTTTGAAAATTCTGCCATAGATGGGAGGGCCTGGATAGCTTGATAAGGACAAAATAAATCAAATTTTAATAAAAACATCTTAATAAGCTGGAATTATGCCACATAATATGTAACTCCTTCATAACTCCAGGAAAATCTACAATAGATATCAAATTGACTAATGACCATCTTAATTCTGAAGTAATTGGCTACCGTTACGAAACAGCTCTTACTCTAAGGAGCCAATAGATAAAGCTGACATTGAGTTTTGTGAGCCTAAAAATTATAACCACACTCCATTTTAAATTCAAGCACACATTCTGCACCCCTGTTCCAGGTTGCTCCTGCCTTCACCTTGCTGCACATGCCGTGCAGGTGATGAATCACTCACATTCTGAGACAGGGAAGAGGAACTGAGTAATACCTATCAGTCAACGTCTGGCATACATTTTATAGAGAGGATGAGATCTACCCAACACTCTTTGGCATATTCAGAACAAAGGTGTTTTGTTGACCTCACAGCTGAGTCATGGTCTGCGTCATAAGATGATATGGCGAGAGTCATGGAGCATTGCTTCTCCAAAGTTTCTTTCAAGATGACAGCTAGCCCCAAATGTGTCCAGGTTGAAATTCTACATATGACAGGCTATAAAATGTAGAAGACTTCAGGCTTGTATTAATGAAAGTAGAGTATTTTAGGACTGTTTATATCTATTGGAAGTATGATAGAAATGGCCCAGGAGGCAGGTAGGTTTTCTTTCTGCCACACTGACTTAACCTTTCATCTTCCGTGCTTTTAACTGAGAACAACTTCCTCCCTTCCCCATTCTCATTGTTCTGTATGGGCTTAATAGCACCTCTTAGAAATGCTTTCCAATCTGGTCTATTTCTATTCTGATTTAGGTTCATTTCTTCTATGTTCTTTTTCTTTAGTCCTATAACACTTTGCTCATACATCAATGTCCTTATTAACCAAACAGAAATAACTGCTTTTTTTTTTCTAAGATTCCCTCCCTCCCTTCCTTCCTGCCTTCCTTCCTTCTTTCTTGCTCTTATTCTCTCTTCTGTTTCTTTATTTCTTGAGAGAGGAATATGGAGAGAGAGAGAGACAGAGACAGAGACAGACAGGCCTGCTCAATGGGGTTCTCACAGTGTGATTTTTACCCTCAGTCTCACCCCAACCAGGACCATATACACATGCATGCCAACATCCTACATACACAAAGAGACCTCAGAGCATGAACCAGAGACCTTCCGTATGGCCTCTGTGTCAAGGAGCATTATGTTACTGCTGCACCACTTGTGACTGGCCCAGAAATCGCTTTTATAAAATGCATTTTTGAATACATAGTGGATGTTCAAGAGTGTTCAATAAAGAATAAATGGGAGGAGGGCCAACAGGTGATTGATAGTTAAGGTGCTGGACTCCCACTTGGCCTACCACAGTTCAAGTCCCACACCTGGTACTGGAAAATCACACCAGGCATGTGTGTGTACATGCCTACATGCCCAAAATCCTGAGAGGAGATTGGAGGAGAAGGGGTTGAGGCATGGCCCAGCTCTGGATAGTGATTTCTCACTTTCTCTCTCTGTCTCTGTCTAATGAGTACATAAGCTCCATGGCAAAAACAAAAAAAAGACAAAGCAAAAAGATTAAGTGGGAGGATAGATGGATGGAAGGAATAGTTGTTTCTGTCTGTAGCAGCTGAGAAGTTTCTAGTAACTTTTGGAATGTGCTTGATGGCTATGTAGATATTTTTCACTAAGGGAAGAAAAAAGGGGTTTCTGGGTAAGAAGAACAATTCTTATAACGGACATGAAGTTAGGAAAACGTGACAAGTCGGAGAAATAAATGATGCATAGTGAGACAAGTAGGTGAGATTCAGTGAACTCATGGGTAACATGGGCGAGATCAGGTAAGATTAAATTACAAAAATACTTTTTTAAACCAAAATAAGACAAAAGGAAATATTTTTAACTTCTTAGGCAAGTAACTGATATAATAAAAATGGATTATATGTTTACAAACAATAGAAAAGAAAAAAAAGATCGATGCTTTGCACGGTGCATTCCATATGGTGTTTGTAGAGTTTATGAAGTGTGTACAGTCCACGAAGCTCAATATATTTTGAAAAGTGGGAATAGGCATAAACTCCTGGGTGCTATTTTGAGAAAAATTGCACCAATAAACTGATGGATGGAGAGAAAGAGAGAGAGCTTCACGGGCAACTTTGTAACAAAATTAATTTTTATGATTTGCAGTGCATATGGGAACCCCCAGGAGTTTTTATTTAATTATTATTATATGGACTTCAAGATTAAAAATTGCATTTCTAATTTTCTGACATATTTAACCATATAATTTTAGGCAACTGAAGAGTAATTGCTTTTGTTTCAAAGCCATTGAAACAATTTAAATCCCAGAACTCTTAGAGGAAAGAAAAAGTCAGAGAAACATTTTCTATCTTAGTTTGGGAAACAGATCTAAAAATACCCTTCACACTAAAACATTAATCATAATTGCTGGCACATCGTCCTTATTGTTTGCTTTTTTTTTAAAATTGTATTTATTTATTTTTTCTTAAGAATTGAGACCAGCAATTGGCGTAATGGCTATGTCGCTGGACTCCCATGTAGTTGACCGTGGTTCCAGTCCCGGACCAGGTGGCTTAAACTCATGCTGGGTGCATGTGTGTGTGTGCCCAAGATCCTGAGAGGAGAATGGAGGGAAGGGAGTGTGGTGTGGCCACCCCCCCACCCCCGAGGGGGGGATTCCTCACTTTCTGTCTCTCTGTCTCTGTCTTTCTGGTGAGCACACGTGCTCTATAGCAAAAACCTCTCCAAAAGGAAAAAAAAAAAAAGAATTATTCTATTTAACTTTATTTATTTATTTATTTATTTTTAATTTGACCAGAGAGGGATAGAGTAAGAGAGAGTGAGAGAGTGAGGAAGCAAGCCACCAGGTCCAGCCCTTGAACCATGGTCGGCCATGTGGGAGTCCAGCGCCCTTAACCACCACCACACCTTCCAGTTTACTTGTTAAAAGATGTATCCAGGGGCTAGCAGATAGTGCAGTGATTAAAGCGCTGGACTCTCACATGACCAACCACAGCATTTCCACTTATTCATCTGTTCAACAGTGAAGTGCCTCTTTTATATGATACATATTTTTCCAGTTCCAAGCAGCTGTTTTAAACTAAAGATTTGAAGGATAGCTCTTAGGCATAAGTCTAAATCAGGATCTATAAATTATTTTGTACTTATGTGGAAGGTGGTTAGTGGGTTATCCGAGGCTAGATACTTACAGACACATGGAGAAGCAGCAAGGCTACATGAATTTTTAAACTGGGTGTTAACTAACAGGAAGATGTGCAATATTGTGGCTGTGGGACCTTAAATCATGTAGGTGTGGGGTCAGCATTCTTTTTTTTCTACAAAAGACTTATAGTAAACTTGTTTAGTATCAGTTGCACATTATCAGCTCTGTTGTGGTAGTAGACATGCAGCCCTAGACAAGAAATCGATGAATAAGCATGACTTTTGTTCCAATAAAGGCTTATCTAGGAACACGAACAAATTTTCACATGATAAGAAATATGCTGGGTTACCCAGTGTTGTGGTGGCTAAGGAGGCCGAGTCCCACTTAGTCAAATGTACAGTTCAAGTCCTGGACCCAACACTAGGCAAAAGTGTGTATGCCCAAAATCCTGAAAGGAGAATGGAGAAGGGATTGTGATGGGACCACCCTCCTGAGTGGTGCTTTCTCGCTTTCTTTCTCTCCCTCCCTCTCTCCAGCGAGTACACATGTCCTCTACCAAATTGTTAAAAATGAAAAAGAAAGGAATATACTGTTTATTTTTTTGGTCATTGAAAAACTTAAAAGCAGTCTTAGCTCATGGGCCATACAAAAACAAGAGGCAGGCCAGATTTGGTCCATGATGCCAGTGTTTGCTGACACCTGACAAAGATCTCTGCATCTAGAATAACTACCTGAATTTTCCTGATGGAAGTACTTCCAGGTTGCCAGATCTCATGATGAGAAGCACTCATTCTTTAGAAATCAGTCCTTATGGGACCAGCAGTTAGCGTAATGACTATCGCTGGACTCCCACGTAGTCGACAGCAGTTCGAGTCCCGGACCCGGTGGCTTGAACGCACGCCGGGCATGTGTGTGTGCGTGCCAAGATCCCGAGAGGAGAATAGAGGAGAAGGGATTGCGGTGTGGCCATCCCCCCTGGGGGGTGATTTCTTGCTTTCTGTCTCTGTCTCTCTCTGGCTGGCTGGCGAGCGCACGCGCCCTAAAACTCCCCAAAAAAAAAAAAAAAAAAAAAAGAAAGAAAGAAATCCTTACTTCAAGTGGATAAAAATGATTAAAATGATTCTTACACCAACAATGAACCACTCTTTTTTTTCCCCATAGAGCATGTGTGTTTTTGTAGAGAAACAGAGAAAGAGAAAGTGAGAAACCAGCACCTCCTCCCCAATCCCCCACCCCTGTGGGATGGCCACACCACAATCCCTTCTCCTGAATTCCCCTCTTGGGATTTTGAGCATCCATGCCCACACACCTGGCATGTTTTTCAAGTCGCAGGCTCCAGAAATGGAACTGCAGAGTCATCTATGTGGGATCCAGCCCCTTAGCCACCATGCCATCTGCTGCCCTGCAATGAACTACTTCTCATGGCAGGTAGTTTGCCACATGGAGAAAACTAATGAGCACACTGTGAAGGGGGGAGGCTAGGGATGAAGTCCTCTTGTCTACTTCCAGAGGTGTCCCGGCCTCAACCACTCTCCACCTTCACTGACATCTGTCAGGACACCAACCTTTTGGAGTGTTCTTTTTCCAAGAACTGCCCGTGGCTCAGGGGTATGCATTGCACCGATGAAAATGCCAGTCTTAGCAGCTGACAGGTAACATGCTTACCCTTAGTAGGGATTTATAAGTATTTATGTACATGCACAGAAATACATGAATGTATGCATATATATGAACATTGGAAATGGGATACTAATTAAGAGGTATTCTTGGGCCAACATCTGGAAGGGAGGAGAAGGTGACAGAAATAAGAAAAAGGAAGAGGTTGAGCTATAGAATGGACCCCATAACAGAGACCCCACAGGGAAGATCTGAAAGCAGAATGGCCCTTCAGAGTTGTTCCAAGCTGCGCCAAGATGGAACGACCTTTATGCCCTTCTGTGGATTCTGTCTTTGTGAGTCTGTCTTTAAATTGTTAAAAGGTTATGTCTAGCTATCTGTCATCTAGCTGTCTACCATCTATAATCTTTCTAAACTTTGTTTTAGAATTACTTATTTTTATTTTATTTGTTACTGTTATTATTATTATTTAATTTGACCAGAGAGAGACAGAGAGAGGGAAAGTGAGAAAGCAAGCCGCCAGGTCTGGGACTTGAACCATGGTTGACCATGTGGGAGTCCAGCACCTTAACTTCTGCCCCACCTGCTGGCTCCGTATCACCTTTCTATTTATATCTATCTTCTATATCATCTGTCAATCAATCATCCATATATCTCTGCCCTTTGTCTATCAGTCTTGCATTTGTTTATCTTGATTGTGTGTGATAGAGAGACCTTAGATATATGTAGATTTAGAAACTCTTTTATAGATCCTACCATCATGCCTACCACTTGAAATAATTTACTGGTTGGATTCACTATGACCGATATCTGATTAGACATCATAATCCCTGTGGTAGTCACTGTAATTTTATTTAATCATATAAGAAGAACTAAGTAATTGAGGCTTGGAAAGAAAAGAGAACTCAAAGGCAGGATTTCTGATGCTCAGCCTGTGGACTAGGTCTATTACACTTTTTTCAGACACCAAGTAGTGTCTAAATACTGGATTTGAAGAATCATTCTACTTAAAAGCCAATGCTTGGACTAGTAGGTGGCTGTGGAGGTTAAGGTGCTAGGTGTTGCATGGCTGACTTTGTAGTTTGAGAATTGTACTGGGTGCCCAAAAAGCAGAGGAGAACAGATTGTGGTGTGGCCACACCCTTTGGGGGGATGATTTCTCACTTTTCCTTTCTTTCTTTCTTTCTTTTTTTTTGGAGAGGTTTTTGCTATAGGGCGCGTGTGCTCGCCAGACAGACAGAGAGACAGAAAGTGAGAAATCACCCCCCCAGGGGGGATGGTCACGCCGCAATCCCTTCTCCTCCATTCTCCTCTCGGGATCTTGGGCATGCACGCACACGCGTCCAGCGTGAGTTTTAAGCTACCGGGTCCAGGATGCGAACTGCGGTCGACTATGTGGGAGTCCAGCGACATAGCCATTATGCTAACTGCTGGTCCCTCCTTTCTTTCTTTCTGTCTCTAGCAAGAGTCCATGCTCTTTGGAAAAGCTTAAAGAAAAAAAAAAAAAGAGGCCAATTCTTAGCTATAAATGACAGTCTCTCTCTTCATGTGTGTTTTTCATATGTATTTTTTTCAAATAAAAAGCTATGGGAAATTTCATGTTTAAACTGGGAAAATAACTTTACTTCATACTTTTTTTTTTTTTTGAGAGGTTTTTGCTATAGGGCATGTACGCTCACCAAAAAGAGAGAGACAGAGACAGAAAGTGAGAAATCACCCCCCGGGTGTGGGGGCGTGGATGACCACGCTGCAATCCCTTCTCCTCCATTCTCTTCTCTGAATCTTGGGCATGCATGCACACATGCCCGGCATGAGTTTAAGCCACTGGGTCCAGGACTTGAACCGCGGTTGGCCGCATGGGAGTTCAGCAACATAGCCATTATGCTAACTACTGGTCCCAACAGATACTTATTTTTGACAATATTATTTTAAAGGTGCTTGTTTTGGGTTTAGCTTTCCTAGTCTAACCTACAGTGTGCAATAGGGGTTATTTGTAGCATAATTTTAGACACTTTGTTATCAGAACTTCCTTACAGTTTTTAAATTTCTTGGCCTTTTGTCGTCTCTAAAAAAATGACAAAATGTGCTATATTTCTTTTTTCTTCCTATCAAATTAATCAACATATATCTCTACTTCTATTTTTTGAGGACACATAATCAAAATGATTGTATTGCAGTATCAGCTGGTTGAAAATGTTTACTTTGTTCTCAACACGAAGCATGAAATCTGCCTTCCTGTAA
This sequence comes from Tupaia belangeri chinensis, assembly GCF_000334495.1. NCBI lineage: Eukaryota > Metazoa > Chordata > Mammalia > Scandentia > Tupaiidae > Tupaia > Tupaia belangeri. The sequence goes on along the minus strand of NW_006159534.1, from coordinate 8,394,205 downwards.
TTTATCTTGAGATTGGTAAGTTTGTGATAAAGTTTTTGTTTTATTGCCTCTATTTTGGTTCTTTTTTTGTTGTGTCTGGACTACACAGTGGTTAAGACAATGCATAGATAGATAGATAGAGAAATTTATATATATTTGTAATTTACTGTCCTTGTTACTACCTCTCCCATTGGCATGATGATTCATTAGGTGTCCTCCTGTCCCAGCTCTGCCATCCCTGACAGTGTGAGCCGGCCAGTGGCCTCAATTGTCTGTCATCTCTCTCTCCTCTTTGCCTTTGTCATCCAGTGCATCTCCCAGATCCGCCAAGTTTACCTTGGTATGAGATCCAGATTTGGGCACCTGTCTAAGGCTAAGTTTTAATTACCTCACAGCTGAAATAATTTAATGGCCTCTGGCCAGTTTTCCTGACATTCGTGGAGACACCCTACACACAACCACAGGTTCATTTCCAAGAGCATTCTGATCACTTCATCTTCCCTGGGTACCGCCTTGGCTTTCACTTGTCTTTTCACTCATTTCAAAGCCTCTGGCCTTGGTCTTTAGGATCTTTAACCTGGTGCTTAGAGCACATTATCACTTTGCTCCCTGGGGTTCACCCTGGCTCTTCCCTTTGGGCCCAGTTGGCCTCCCAGGAAGCTGTATGTGTTTCCCCTTTGGGCCTATACAGTTGCCCTTCTCCCTGCCCTAGATTCTTCTCCCCATGTCTCTGAGGGCTCTTGCTCTCTCTGCTCTTAGAACTCCACTCACAGATCTCCTTCTTAGATAAAACTTCCCGGAGGACTTTCTCCAAAGAGCCAGACTCCATTTTCCTCTGTCCTTAACCTCCTCTATTTTCCTTTATGGCATGGTCAGTATCTGAAAATGCTTTCTATGTGTGTTACTTGTCTCTTGTCTAACTTCCCCCTGGAATGTCACCCACAGTAGCAGGACCTCAGTCCATGCCCTTTACCCGGAGTCCATTGCTGTCTATCTCCAGGCACAAAAGAGAACACAGGCCCTTAGACTGACCGTCTATGAAATTATCACACAGTTTATCATGCCTGTGAAAGCTACAGAATTTAAATGGTACCCAGATAAGAATATCTGCTTTCCAACTGCACCGTGGAATTCTTCCCACCATCCTTACTTTCAAACCCTGTTTCTTGTTTCCTTCCAAGCTCAGCTTAAGATGGGACTTCTTCATTAGGCCTTTCCATTGCTGTATTGAGAAAGTTAATGAATAGCCTTCCCAGATTCTGAGACATTGAGGCAGAACAAAATAGTAAGGCTGAAGAGATGAAGTTATCATTGTTATAACTCATGAGAGGCTGTACTGGAGGCTGTGGTTTACATCTGCAGACGAACGTGCCATGCATTTGTGAACACCCAGAGGTGGCATGAGATGAGGGCAGGGCTCCCCTCTGTTGAGGAAGGCCTCCCAGAGAAGAGCAGCAAAGGATATTTCCCTCCACACAGTTCCCTTTAATCCTTTTGTAAATCCTGTCGCTTTTTGTTTCTGAATCTTTCGAGCTCATAGGTGTAACTTGTATAGCTCTCCACCAAATTCTACAACATCCCATTATACATGGTGTGATGTGATGTTCAGAATAAATACTCAGTGATTTTTACTCATTTTAAAGTAGCTGGAGTTGCACTGTGTCTAGCTTGGAGGTACTGTGCTTCGTCTCCCAGTCCCTGCACAAATGCTGTGCCCTCACTACAGTTGTCAACATTTTATCTCGACTCTCCATTGGGCTGCCAGGTTCAGACACCAGCCTTACCAATGCATCTAATTTCTATCTTACAAAATGAACAAAATCCATCTTGAAGTGCAAATCCATAATGATAATTCATTATTGCTGATGTTTATGTTGAATAGCACTTAAATGGGAAATGTATTACTGCTACTAACCTGAGTTCCAATTATATAGCTCATTGATTTCTATAAATAAAAATACTCACTGAGTTGTAGTTCAGGCACAGTCAGCGAGGGATCTACCAGTAATGAGATAGGAAATAAGACTTTTGTATCTATCAAGATAGTTTAAGAAGTGATAACAAATAACTCCCAAATCCTCAGTGACTTAACATAAAATTTTGGCCTGGATGGTGATGCAGTGGTAAAATGTAAAGGGAGGCTAACCTACCTGAGAAAGTTCCAGTTTCACATCTGGGGACCTGGGGATCTCACAGACACACATGTGCTTCTGATCTGGAGCTGGCCAAGACTGGGAATGGATCATGGTGTCATGACCGCCCTGTTGGGGATATGTCTCTCTCTCTCTTTCCCCCTCTCTCTCTGTTTTTCTCTCTTCCTCTTTTTTGTATCTTTCACTCATAGGAAAAAAATAAAGAAAAGGAGACATTTCTAAAAGTTTTATTCCTCATTCATGTCATGTGGCTGACTCAGGCCACAGTTCCTTAGTCTGCAGCCACTGGAGCACTGCTGGCCACTGTGGGATGAGGAAGGATGTTCCCAGCCAGCACATAGGAAATGCTCAACCTAAGTGGCATGTCTTTCCTTTATAACTCATTGGTGCCACATGGCACTATTGAACACAGGGGTCCAAGTTTCATCCTTCTCCAATTTTCCCAGCTACAGAAAGCTAAAAGTACTCAGTGAGGAGTACAGTTATATTGTGGTTGGGTCTTGGTCATGGTGCAAGGTCAAATGCAAAGTTCTGTAAGGCTGATCCATGTAGGGAAGTTCCAGGTTTACATTTGGAGACCTCCCTGAGTACACCAGGCACTTTTACCTATGATCAATTGCTGGCTCCACCAAGTCAACAAGACTAACACATGCTATCCTGCAATTAAAATCATCTTGAATATTTAAGACATTTAAGAAAAAAGCTGTTTTCTGTGATGAAACATTGCATTCTCTATTGATGAAGTTTTCAACATCATCGAATAACTTGAAAGAACTTTTACTAGGGTACCAGTGTTCTGCCCTCAGTGAATAAGAACATTTTCAATAGTTGTGCAAAAGGCACTACTTAGAACCTGTATGTTCCACCTTTAAATTATACACATGGGATGACAGTACGATAAGATGTTTTGTCTATATTTTTAAACTGAGAGTTTTTTTTTCTTCTCAGAGTTAGAGTTTGAAATATCAAACATATTGGCACTTCATTTCCTTTTCTCTTCTGGACTTTGGCTTGTCCTAACATCATTTTTGGGGGGTTTCAGTGAGCTATAGTTAATGAATCCTTTCTTATTTATTTATTTTTTTTTTGTCAATCACTTACTGAAATGAATGATAATGCTGTTTAGGCAAAACATCAAGTTATAAGTAAGAAACAAATATATGGTATGTTCTGGAATAACTTGGTTGATGAAGTGAATGCACCATTAACACAGTTTGCTAAGGTGGCTTAGTGTGTAGCCAAAGAGAGAGGAAACATTTTTAAGTATGACCACGTGGCACCAAGAGTTGGCATTTTGTTCACAACACTTATAGATACCAACATGAAAAGTCATCTCTGTCTCTGATAGTAAAATATAAATATTCATTGAAGAGGAATTCTACTTGGTATTCTCTTGACTCTTCTAATGAAGACTTTATATTCTCATGCATCTTCTCAGTAAGTAGAATTGTGAGACTATGGAAATAGCGTCATCTCATTAGGTTCGACAATGTGGAGCCCACAACAGAAAGGGTCCTAATCCTTCCCACAGTTCACGTAGCATCTCCCCTTTGTAGTATCCTTGGTAGAACTGGATAGTTTCCCTCTGGATCCCTTTTTCAGTTCCTCTAAACATCAGGTGACACACCTTTATTTTTCTTCTGCTGCAGTCTCCTCATATGGCTGGCCAGCCTTTGTGGGCAAGATCTGAGAAACTTACGCTTCCTTTGCTGTGACACTCCAGGGCACAGGACGCAGCCTCCATCACGTCTGCTTGTCAGTTGCCAACTCTCTTCCCAGAGATTGTTCAGGTGCAAATCTGATATTGGCCTCTGTAATGGTTAATTTTAGGTGTCAGCCTGACTGGATTTAGATATGCCTCAATGACTGGTGAAGCATTGTTTCTGGGTGTGTTTGTGAGGGCATTTTTGAAGGAGACTTGTGTAAACATGAGTGCACTGAGTTGGAAGATCAGCCCTCAAGGTTGTTAAGTACCATCCAATCAGCCAGAGGCGTGGATGAAATGAAAAGGCAGAAGAAGTGAGAATTCTTGCTTTCTCTTATTCTGGAGTTGGGACATCTTTATTTCTCCTGCTCTTAGTTGTCAGAACTCCATGTTCTTTGGCCTTTGAACTTAAGGACTTGCACCACTGACCCGCTGTGCCCTTCTTGGCTTCAGACTGTGAGTTACACTCAGCTGCTTTGTTTTTCAGGCCTTAGATTTAAAGTGAGCTATGTGTTCTACTTCCCTGGTTTGCCAACTTGCAGATGGCCTATTGTGAGATTTCTCAGTCTCCATAATTGCGTAAGCCAATTCTTTTAATAAATTCACTGTCATCTATCTATATATCTATCTGTGCTTTCTATTGGTCCTGTCTTTTGGGAGGACCCTGACTAATACAGTCTCCAAACACCATGGGAAACATATTGTTTTTTAAATTCTTTTACTAGATTTGAGTTGAGAGGCAAATTTCATGATACCTACTATAGGAATGGACTTATAGCACAAGTTATAGAAATAAACCATGTTTTAATTTCCATTTTGAATCCTCAATATGTATATCAGTCTTATACGCTCAATATTGCTGAAATACTGTCATAATGGTTTTTTTTTGTTTGTTTGTTTTTGTTTTTTCCTGCCATGTTTTCTTTTTTTTTTTAGGGAGGTTTTTTTTTTTTTTTTTTTTTTTTTTTTTTTAGGGGGGTGGGGCCGCCCACAAGAACAGCAGAAAACGAGAAATCACCCCCCAGGGGTATGTCCACGCTGCAGTCCCTTCTCCTCCATTCTCCTCTCAGGATCTTGGCACGCACGCACATGCGCCCGGCATGAGTTTTAAGCCACCGGATCCAGGACTCGAACCGCAGTTGGCCTACATGGGAGTCCAGTGACATACCCATTACACCAACTGCTGGTCCCCCTGCCATGTTTTCAAATCTTAGTAGGTAAGAACTCAGACAAAAATGAAACTGAAGTAATGTTACTTTAATATCTTTACCATATAAACATTTCTTCTCAAATCCCTTTGCAAAATTAGAGTGAAAACATACACCTCTGTAAATAGGTTACATATTGCACCAAATGCAATTTTATCAGTTAGTGTAGTTGCTTGTATTCCCAAAAGACTTGCAACTATTTCAACACTTCACTTCGTTATATAATCTACACTATTTTTTTGTTCATATATATTGGTGTGTAATTCAAGGACAATGGAGGGCCGCTGTTCTTCAGCTCACTGACTTCATACTCTTGGTCTATGCATGCCCTATTTGCAGAAAGGAAGGGTAGAGGAGTTCAGAAGAAACACCTATCATTCACTCCTCTTCCTCTGCTCATCTCTACTGAACAGGGAGCAGATGTCCTCATTAGCCTCATTTTTTGTTCTTTTTTTAAGAGAGATTTTTTGCTCTAGGGTGTTGCATGTGCTTGCTGGAGAGACAGACAGAAAGCAAAAATCACTCTCCAGGGTGTATGGCCATGCTGCAATCCCTTCTTCATTCTCCTTTTAGGATTTTGGGCATGCATACACACGCGCCCAACATGAATTTTAAGCTGCCAAGACCAGGACTCAAACCACAGTCATTTACAAGGCAGTCCATTGACAAAACCATTATGCCATCTGCTGGTTCCACTCAGCAGCCTCTAGTTATTCTCCCCAAAACAATTATTGCCATTATACTATGGGGATTGAATATGGTTAACTAAGAGTTAATAGCTCTTGCCAGTTAGTAGGCTATGGCCTGGCCGTTTACTATGTAAAAGAAAAGAGCCATTTGTGTATGCGACTTATGCTAGAGAACAGAGCCATGTCAGCATACCCCAGGCGGTGATATCAGGACAAAACAGCAAGTCATGGCAGTAACTTCAGTAAAGAAGAAAAGGTTCCCATTATCTACTTAGGAAGTTAATTGGTTGTATTTTCCACTTTCCATTTGAATGTTCTTTGTGTGCACAGCCATAGTAAACACTTGAGAAATATTTTCTGATGTTTATCCAGTTAGAATCACAAATACTTATGCTAGATGGGATTCTTAGATGCCCTATTGAAGTGTGATGGTCATCTTAAAAAAAAATGTCAAAATAGTCATAATCATACTTTCAGTTGTGCTCATTAAGGCTTAGAATGTGTATGGATTTTCAGGTCTTTATAACTCCTGTTTCGACGTAACTGGTTGGACACCATTGGCCTTGTCTTTCTCTATCATTTTATGAACAAAGGAAACTTCAGGTGAAGTGACTTGTCCTAAATTACACTGTTGTGGATGGGCTACTTGTCATTTAGCATTATGATTATTATTTAGTTAGTTCGTTTTTTAAATTTTTGCCAGAGGGCATGTGTGCTCACCAGAGAAAGACAGAGAGAGAGAGAGAAAGGGAAAAATCACTCTCCACAGGGGATGATTATGCTGCAATCCCTCTCATCCATCCCTCCTTATTTTGGAATTTTGAATATATATGTACGCACATACTCAGCATACTTTTCAAACCATGGGGCCAGCCATGTGGAATTGGTTGCCCTAATCTCCAGGCCATGGCTCTAGTCTGTTATTATTATTTATATTTTAACTAATTCTTATTCGAATCTATTCTGTGTCTTCATTGAGGTACTGAGTTAAATGCTGGGAACAATGTGCTGGATATAGTCCATTAGAAACAAAGGAAGACATACATAGGGAAACAAAAAGCTCTCCAACGTAGATGGACCATAATTATCAGTGGAACCTACTTATTACTATTTGGCTAAATAGAAGTGAAGTTAATAGAAAATTCGAAACAACCATGTAGTCCAGGCAAAGCTGTCCTGTCACCAGAAACATGGTTATTGTTGTAGTTTGTGATGTCTAACATACTTCTTAGGTGAGAGCAGTCACTCAAAAAATATTTGTTGAATGAACAAATAAATGACTAAGAAGAATATAAAAAAAGAATAAAAAACTAATGTATTTTTTGAGTTCCTATATCATATTGTGTTAAATTCTTTACATATTTGAGGGACTTCAAAATTTCATGAAAGAGTGGAATTAAAATGAGTTTATTTTGGTACAAAAAGTTTAAAATTCGGAGATCAGCAGTTGGCATAATGGCTATGTCGTTGGACTCCCATGTAGTCGACTGCGGTTCGAGTCCTGGACCTGGTTGCTTAAACTCACGCCAGGTGCATGTGCGTATGTGCCCAAGATCCTGAGAAGAGAATGGAGACGGGATTTTGGCATGGCCATACCCCCCAGGGGGTGATTTCTCACTTTCTATCTCTCTGTCTCTCTCTCTGTCTGTCTGGTGAGCGCATGCGCCCTATAGGAAACCCCCCCCCAAAAAAAAAGTTTAAAATTTATGCATAATTTTTTTTTGGAGAGGTTTTTGCTATAGGGCATGTGTGCTCGCCAGACAGACAGAGAGAAAGAGAGAGAGATAGAAAGTGAGAAATCACGCCCCAGGGGGGATGGCCATGCCACAATCCCTTCTCCTCCATTCTCCTCTAGGGATCTTGGGCATGCACGCACACGCGCCCGGCGTGAGTTTTAAGTCACTGGTGCCGGAATGCAAACTGCGGTCGACTACATGGGAGTCCAGCAACATAGCCATTACGCTAACTACTGGTCCCCATGCATAATTTTTTTATGATAAACATTTTCCATAAATTTTTGAAGACCCTCCTCTCCTGTAATGCATATATAGTGTAATTCAGATGGACTGTTTAATTCTGCAAAAAAGAAATACATAAATAAAAATTTTGTAACCTTGTAGAGTTATCCTCAGAATGACTTAAAGATGTGTGTTACCTGTAACTTACATAGAAATTACACACTGGGGGGCCAGCAAGTGGCATTGTGGTTAAGGGCGCTGAACTCCCACATGGCCAACAGCAGTTTGAGTCCTGAACCCAGGGGCTTGCTTTCTCACTCTCATTCTCTCTCTCTCTTTCACTCTCTCGTCAAACTAAAATAGATAAATAAATAAGTAAAATAAATGAAGTTCAATAGACTAATTCTTAAATTAAAAAAAAAAAGAGAAATTACATGTTGGAACTGTCATTTACTGGTCGTACTGACATGATTGTCTGTCATTTATGCCGGTCATCAAACCTATTTCTGCTTTTTGGTAAACCATAAAATATGGAGGAGGAAAAATATCACTATATTTTAAAGATGATCATAAAGCAAGACAGAGACAGGTAGTGTGAGTTACTCAGTTTCATATACAAATACAGTCATCCGAAACAGAGAAAATCATCTTACTTTTAGATGTAGACTCTAGATTAAGATTTGTTGATTATAGCAAATTCTGGTCTAGCTTTACAACACATTGAAATTAATTTAGAATATAGTTTGGGTGTATAGCGATTGACCACATTGGATACAGATGAGCGGGGAAGGAAAAGAAGTGAGACCATTGCATTTCTTCACGTTAGTCATTGCCTCCCCTGATATTTTTTCTTTTTCTTTTTTAATTTGCAAGAAGGTACATGTGGAGAGGAAGTGAGAAAGCAATTCCCATGGGGAATAGTCGTGCTGCAATTCTTTCTCCTCCACTGCTCCCTTCTTTTGGGATTTCGTGTATGCATGCACACATGCCTGGTGTGTCTTTCAAGCTGCTGGGTCTAGGACTCTAACTGTGCAGTCGCCACATGGGGTCCAGCCATCTTAACCATCATGCACAGACTGGCCCACTTCTCCTGATTTCTAAATAATCTCTGAACCTTCTTTTGACTAGCCAGAGAGTACTTTTTAAAATTTGTTTTCGGAGGATGTCTTTGTTGAAAAATGGAATCTTGTGTGTTACTAATTCCAGGTGGCAGGCTGAAAGTGGTGATTATGGACACTGAGGATGTTTCAAGTATGAAATAAGTGCTCAAGCAGAATGTCAAACCTTAATAAAGAAAAACAAAAGCAGTGCCTATGATTTGAAAGTCTGTACCCTGCCAAAATTTATATGTTGAAATGCTATACTCCAAAGTGGTAGAATTAGGTGAGATTTTCAAGAGGTAATCAGGCTGTGAGGGTGAAGCTCTTTTGCATGGGATTAGTGCCCTTAAAAAGAGTCAGAAGAGAGACCCTTTGTCCCATCCACTATGAGACAGTGGAAAGGTGCCTTCTGTGAGCCAGAAAGTGAGCCCTCATCAGATACCAAATCTGCCGGCACCTTGATCTTGGCCTTCCAGCCTCCAGAACTGAGAGAAATGTTTCTGTTGTTTATGAGCCATCTGGTTTATGGTGTTACTATGGCATCCCGAGCAGACTAAGACTAACATGTATTTTTGTGAGATAATGACCTCTGTAGAGGAAAAAAAAAAAAGAGAGAATGTCTTATCTTCTTGCTTTGGCACGTCAAAGACTCATGCCCCTAACTTATTTTGGCCATAGGTCAGCTATCATGACAGGACTAGGTTTTCTGGATGTTTCTTCTGATGTTGGCATCTCACTGAGCAATAACAATTGTGTGGCTATTTTGCTCCTCTTCCAGTGGCCTCTGGGAATGCTTCAGCCCAGAACACATTTGCTTTCCCTTTCTCAACTCTCTTCAGTTGTCCTCACAGAGATGACCTCCCCAGTCTTCACAAAGCTTAGCTTTGGTTACTTTTACCCTTTGCTGTCAGCCAGCAAGGTAAACAAAAAATAAATAAAAAGCCAAAAAAAAAAAAAAAACAAACAAACAAAAGCAGTTTACTTGGCTGGCACCATGGCCTAGTGGTTAAAGGACTGGAATCCCACATGGCTTACTGCCATTCTGGTGATTTAAAAAACTCGTTAGACCCATGTGTGTCCATGCCCCAAATCCCAGCAGGAGTGGGTGGGGCATCCAAAATAGAGGATTATGGTGTGACCACTCCATTGGGGGATGCTTTCTTCTTCTCTGTTTGTCTCTCTGTTTCTCTGTCTTTCTTTGTGAGTACATGTGATCTTCAGCAAATAAAAACAAATACAATTTATTCTTTCCAAACTATAAAATTCAGATGCTAGGCTTGTCCTGTTAATGAAGAACATAGGTGAGAAAGATCGGATAACCTGTATCTCCCTCAAACTAGAGAAGAAATATTAGAAAATATGCAAGGTAAGAAAACACTGAAGGAAAATGTACATTTTGTTCTGAAACTATCAGACTTGTTCATTAAACTTGGAGTAAAATCATGGAATCACAATTTTTGTTCTGTTTGAGAGAGATTTTTGCTATAGGGCACGTGTGCTCCCCAGAGAGACAGAGAGAGATGGAATGACAAAAAGCCAGGAATCACCCCGTACAGGGGATAGCCATGCTCCAACCTTTTCTCCTCCATTCTCCTCTTGGGACTTTGGGCACACACACACGTACACCTAGTGTTGAGTTTAAGCTGCTGGGTCCGTGACTCAAACTGTGGTCGACTGTGTGAGAGTCCAGTGACATAACGATTATGCCATCTGCTGTTCTCAGCATTATAGATATTTAAAATGACAGAGGACCTTGAAGGCCCAACCTTGATCCTGAGTAGAAATCTTTGGTTAAAAGTTCTGTGTGACTACTCCTGGTGGTGGCAGGGATGCTTTCTCTCATGTGGCATTATTCTCTTTTTATGGAGCTCTAATTGGTTTAAGTTTCTGCCTTCAAACTCTGTGTGGAGCAAGTAGGTGTATAAAACATTGTATAAATTGACACAAAAGCCTGGGGTGGTGGAGCAGGAACAAGACAGAAAGGGAAATAATGAACACGAAATAATGAATAATGAATACACACACACATGCCATCCCTCCCTGCCAGCTCCTGACTCATGTCAACAGCCCATTGGGAGGTTAAAATTTCAAAGTAGAAAAGAATGGGCCAGAGAGAGAAAGAAGAAATGACGATCCTCTCTGTGCTCCTGTACCCTCAGTGAACTGAAGAGTTCCTTGCCCAGCAGCGGCTGTGTGATTGGCTGGCTGGCTGTCAGCTCTGCACTGCAGGTTTCTTGCTGCCATAGGGGACAGCAGATTTCAAATACCAAGTTTAGCATCCCTCTGTGGGTATCTCGTAGACATAGCCAGATAAACAGCACTTATCCAGGCAGGCCCAAGACAGCACAACAGCAGAGATGATGAGGTTTTTCCGGGGGAGTGCTGGCTCTTTGAAAGCAGTGGCCCAGTGGGTTAGTACCCTGTCTGGGCACTGATCAGTAAAACATTCCATTTTGGCTTCCCAAGGAAGCTGGAGTTTCTTGTTTGTTTGTTTGTTTGTTTGTTTTAATTTTTTTTTATAGGTTTGTAACACTACCTTCATGATTAAACCTCTGGGCCTAAGTAAGCTGTGGTAGTGTCTATACGTTCTCACTGATACGGCTTTTTGCCATTGTTGTGAGGCTGTAGGATTGATAATAGTGCTTGCTACCTACTGTGAATGAGTGTGTGTGTGTGTGTGTGTGTGTGTGTGTGCATGTGCATGCACATGCTGAGGTGTGTTTATGTGTATGAACATGTGGTAGATGGATTTTCAGAAAAGGTTATAAAGACCAGAGAAACAACATATGTACCAGGACATGGGCATCAATTTGAATGAGAATTAGAATTTCGTTTTCATGGGTCGGAGGGAGAAATATATATAGATATATATGTGTGTATTCGATAGGATCTTACCATGTTGCAATCCTCTTGCCCCATCTCCCTGTTAGCTAGGATCACCATGGTACACCACTGTGCCTGGCCTATGTAGGTTTGATGGGGAATTGAACCCCTGCAGCCCCAACCACTATGCAGTGGTACTCTACCTCTTGTGATACAATGGCTGGGTCCAGAATTTTATGTCTTTATTTTTAATGATAGGGAGAAGAGAGAAAGATGTATAGAGAAGAGAAAAAAAAAAAAAAAGATTTTTTTGACAAAGTTACATAATGTCACAATCCTCCTGCCTCAGCCTCCCAATCACCCAGGACCACAGACACATACCACCATGCCTGACTTTGTGAGGCCGGGCCAGGAACTGAATCTGGGCCTCCCATAGGACCTCATCTATCACACAGTGGCATACTCCTATTTGTACCACCACAGGTTGGCCCAGTATTTAAAAACTTCAACAGTAAGCACTGTTAATCAAAAGTAGCCAATTTGAAGAATGCTTTTTATTTTTCTATACATTATAAGAACACATTTGGAAAGTTAGCAAACCACTACATAACTTTCCTAATCTGTTCAGACTGCTATAACAAATATACCATAAACTTAGTTGCTTATAAACAACAGAAATGTATTTCTCACAGTTCTGGGTGCTAGGAAACCCAAGATCAAGGTTCTTGCAGGTGTCTGGTTGTTCGATGAAGTCCTGTTTCCTGGCTCATAGAGACTATCTTCTTACAGTGTCCTCACATGATGGAAGGAGCAAGCAAGCACCTTCTGGTCTATTTTATAAGCCTACAGATACAATTCCTAAAGTCTTCATTACATGACATAATCACCTCCTAAAGATCCCACTTCTTAATACCATCATATTGGGTATTAGTTTAATTGAGAGAAGACTGGAAACTGACATTTAGACTACAACAATTGCAGTATTTCATGTAAATAAGTGGTTAAAATTTGTGGAAGATGCCTCTCTTCCTTGCTTTGCCTTAGGGACTCCATTCAGAGCTGGCTGTGTATAGGCTTATATTTAAAGGGCATACTCATATTGAGAGTTACAAAAATGCTCATTTCTAGTCTGGCTACCAGGGATTCCAATTCAGTGAGTCTAGAGCGGGCCCAGGGATCTGCATTTGAGTGCAGTACTTGGAGTGGTTAAAACACTGGGGCTTTCTAGCCTGCTGTCCATGGCATGGCAAGACAGGGTTGTACTGCCTCATAGCTGCTCCTTCCTGGACTTCTCCTGTAGGGCTTTTGTTAGGGCTATATTCCTCTTTTCCTCTCCCAATAGCATCCCTCCAATAAGAGAGGATTTACACAGTTAAGTTTATATGGTTCCAATGTGAGTAGGGGACATCCTGCTACATCTTCCAAACTGCAGCCCACCAAGAGTGAACAGAGGGTAATTCTTCCTAATCCTGCTTTGCTACCCATAGTCTCTGTCAGACAGCAGGCACAAAAGAACCTGGTATGGATGCCAACCTTTAAAGGACAGAGCAGGAGAGTAAAGAAAGCAGAGCAGGAGTGGAGGGCCAACAGGAACACCCAGTAGGGCTGTTTACATACAGGGTAACACAGAGAAACAGAACAGTTATTGGGTACCTTTCTGTATGAGGCAGTATAACTCTAAGTATCCTCAACATTTTTGGCACCAGAGACCTGTTTCATGGAAGATAATTTTTGCACAGACCTAGGATTAGGGATTGTTTATGAGAGCTGCAGCCTAGATCCTTCACATGCACAGTTTACAGTAGGGTTTGTGTTTCTATGAGAATCTAATGCTGCTGCTGATCTGACAGGAGGCAGAGCTCGGGGCAATGCACGCAATGGGGAATGGCTGTAAATACAGATGAAACTTTGCTCACTTGTCTGCCACTTACCTCCTACTGTGCATTCGGTTCCTGGAAAAGAGAGTGGGGACCCTTGCTCTAAGAAATACTACTAAAGGCAATGACTGTAAATATTAGTTAAGTCAAAACTCTTAAGGTAAGGAGAGTTATTCTATACTAGAAATTTACAACAAGAAAAAGATTAGTTGAGAATAGTCAAATGGGTAAATTTTTTAAAGTATCCATTTTAGAAAGGATGGCCCATGAAAAGATGATGGACATCAGTAGTCATTAGAGAAATGCAAATACAAACTACAACACACCCAGTGCAAAGACTATGATCAAAAAGATAATAAAAAATATTGACCATGATGTGGAGAGGTGAGAATGCTCACCCTTAGTGATGGAGAAGTAAATGTTGTAGCCACTTCAGGAAATAATTTGACAGTCACTTAAAAATGTGAATATAAGTTTACCATTTGACCCAACAATTCCACTCCAAGATATCGCCCATCTACCCAAGCAAAATAAAAAAGTTTGTCCACTCAACTGCATGTTAATGTTGATTGTTGCATTATTCATAATGGCCCCAGGATGGAAACAACCCAAATATTTGTCATAGCTGGTGTCATATGGTACATGCAATACAATGGAATGTGATCTGGGAAGGAAGAAAGGAAGTAGAGGGAAGGAAGTAGGAAGGAGGTAGAAAGAAAGGAAGGAAGGGAGAGAGGGTGGAAGGAAGGAAAAGAGAAAGGGAGAAAAAGAGAAGAAGGAAGGAAAGGGAGGAGGAAGGGAATAAAGAGAATTAAAGAAAAGAAAGGAAAGGCAGGCAGGAAGATGGAGTGGGAGAAGAAGGAACAATCTGCTGACGTGAGGGTGTTTGGGTGATGGGACCCAGCACCCATACTGGTTCTTGTCTAACACAGACAAGGAATTAGAAATGTGGACAATTAGAAACGATAGTAAAAGAGTTTAATGGAAGGAGGAAAAAGTTCTAATGCAGTGGAATGAAGGGGGTCCAAGTGGATTACTATAGATGAAAGGGATCCTGATAAGGAATCCTGACAAGAAAGAAAAACCTATTTCTCTTTAAAATGGGTTATCAGCCAAGTTCCTGGAGCTCCAGACACCTGGGAGCCTTGAGTTGCTCTTAGTCCTTGAAGGGGGCCAGGTGACTCTGTGTTAGTTAAAGTTGGAGGTTTCCTTGTCTTTGTGCTTTGTGGTGAGTTTTAGTCTGATTTTTAGCCCAACAGTGAATTGTAAATCCCTCTGAGACTTGTAATGGGGGTTTGATGAACATTTACCAGATCATTGAAAGCAAAATCACGGTAATCCGTTACAGGGAGCCCCGCCCCAGCTACCTACGAGTGGGGTATAACTCCTAACTCATTACAATATGGATGAACCTGAAAAATTCTGCTAAGGAGAAGTTAGACACATATTGTTTGATTCTATTTATGTGAAATGTCCAGAAAAGACAAGTCTATATAGACAGAATTTTGAAGCACTGTTAATCTTTGATGATATGTCCTATTGTTTTGGTCCTGAAGTTGAGTGTGATTGATGATTTTGTATCATGCATTATAGGACAAACCCTGTAGTTGTACTCTGCTTAACATCAGGTACATTCATTTAGCTTTAATCTGGATTATGGAGATTTATTGTTTTTTAAAAGGCATATTACGGGACACAAAATCTGCACATCTGCTCAAGAGAAATGGAAATAGACCCAAAAATCTTTGGAAGTATTTATGAAGACAACTTTAAGCAGTACTTGGAAAGGTTGGAGACAGTTTTTTTTTGTTTGTTTGTTTTGTTTGTTTGCTTTTAGTGAAGAATGGGCCAGGTAGTGGCACAGTGCTAATACAACTGGGCCCACGTGGAAAGGTTTTGGTTCACATCTTGAGACCTCCCTGAACACAGCAGGCAAATGTGTGTGGGATCCAGGCCCACTAAGACTGGGAATGTATTGTGCTGTGAAAAACCTATTAGGGAGTCTCTCTCTCTTCGAGGTGAATGAATAAACTTGAAAATAATATAAAATAAAAGAGAAGATATAGACAGTAAGGAAAGCAAAAGAGATAAAGAGAAGACACAGCCTACCCAATTATATTATTGAACTGTTAGTGCACATGATTCTGCTATAGCAGGATCAAGCCAATAAATGTGGCACTTTGCATAGTCAAATTCTACAGAATCCAGACGTGCATGAATTGGAATATAGAATACCTCTATATGCCGTACTTCATTTGGGCTGCACTCTTTATTTTCTCCTGTGCACATGTCGGATATGTGGCTCCAGTTGCCCTACTGTGCTCAGCTAGTTCCATACTTTTGAATCTTGCTCTCTATCCACACCTCTCTACTTCCTCTCCGGTGCTTCTCTCCATAAATTTGGTTGACTGTGATATCTCTCATTTTGACACCTATAATACTTATATCTGTATTATGTCTTTGGACTCCTGATTACCTTAAATTTAAAACTTGATTGTCTTTTAGTTTGGTATTCTCCATCTCCAATGTATTTGTGTCTATTCTTACTATCTTTTCAAATGAGAGCATTTGAGTTCTTTTTGAGTAACACATAAGCACTCTTCTTTATTACCCATTAGAAATATTAAGGGAGCCAGAAGGTGGCATGATGATAAGATGCTGGACTCTCACATGATCGACTGTAGTTCAAGTCCTGGAGCTGGTGGCTTGCTTTCTCTCTCTTTGTGTCTCTCTTTGGGTGGGGTTCCATAGCAAATTAAATAATAATAATAATTAATAAAATTAAATAATTCCTAAAAAAGAAATACTAGATTGTCAGAAAAAGTCATGATACATTTTTTCTGTCAAAAATGCATCATGATTTTTCCAACAATCAAATGGAACTGTGATGATAAAGTAACTTTCTGGGAAAGATCCAATTTTCAGTAGCTGTCAATTATGAGGCATAAATACTACTGCCATTGCCAGTTTTAAGATATTGATTGTTTAACAGCTGCTCACACAATTCGTGAAAATTTAACAGTTAGCTTTTTTGAGCAGCCCCATTCCAAGTGCAGCACACACTGCATTACGAGGAAGTCTAATCTGATGTCCAACAGCCTGTGTAGACAGTCTGAGTTTAGCCCAGGACAGAAGTGATGGCAGGTGAATTTTTAGGGTCTAATAGTGAGTATAAAATCTGCGAGTTCAAAGTCATAAAACTCTTGTATATTTATATTCCCTAAAATAATAGTAAGGGAAACAAAATAAACAAATGTATCAATGATATTCTATATAGCTTATATTAGTAATAATAGGCTTAGTGTTTTAATTTGCTTATAATTAAAGTTATTTATTTGCTATAGACTTTGTGACTCTCTCCGACTTAAGTACTACAAAGCAAAGACCAAGGAAACAGAACTCTGTATGCGTCAAAAAGCTCATTGTAGGAAAGAGAAAAGTCAAGAGAAATGTCAATAAAATACAGCCTTGGGAGACCAATGAGTGGCATAATGATTACGTCACTGGACTCTCACATAGTCGACTCTGATTCCAGTCAGTCCTGGACCTGGCGACTTAATTCTCATGCTGGGCGTGTGTGTGTCTGTGCCCAAAATCCTGAGAGGAGAATGGAGGAGAAGGGATTGTGGCGTGGTCATCCCCAGTGGGGGATGATTTCTCTGATTTCTTTCTGTCAGTCTTTCCCTGATGATCTTACATACCCTGTAGCAAAAGTCTCTCAGTCTTGGGTGGTGGAACAGTAAGCAGCTTCCTTACAGACTTGGGTGGAGGGAAGGAGGCCCCAAGGAAAGGAAAAGCTACTCAAACAAAAGATGCCTAAATGGAAACTTCTGGGACTCTTTACCTTTAGAAATTGTCCTCAGCTGCACTGGCCATTGCAGTTTAATATAATAGACATTGTTTTCAGAATTGGGCTTGTAATAGAATTTTACTTTTGCTCCAGTGGGCACCGTCTAGCAATGATCCAGGCAGCCCACAGATTAACAGAAAGCTCATCTTCTCAGCGTGTTTGGTGCTCTCCTAGGTCTGACATACGAAAACGATTCATTTTTATGCAAAGGAGAAAGAAAATAGTCTGGATGCCAAAGCACTGTGAAAAATGTAGTAAGACTAGCATGAGTACCATTTGTAATTTGTTTTACATGTATATTTACAAATATACTTGAGTTGGAACTACAGGGCATCCCAAACCAACTGAAAATGAAAACAAGTTAGTAACAAAACATGTAATTTTCTTTGTTCTCCCACAGTAGAGAAAAATGACCATTTTTATAATCATATTTTCCCCCCTTCTCCACACCAGCTTTCCTGGTCATTGCCTACATGGCTTTGTGACAGGAGCTCACTGGCAGATGTCCAGTGCACCTCCTGAGCCCCACTGTGAGATCAAGGAGTGACCATGTGAGATAGGACAGTGACATATGTCACTGTCATAATGTGATATTATGAACTTATCTCCAAAACACTAGACGAGGTGTCACAAGGTGCTGTCTGACCAACATCTCCATTGTGATGACTTACGGAGAGGGCAAGGACAGTGTTAAAAAATGGAAGACCCCTGGACCCTACCTAAGACTGGCTCAAGCAAAATCTCTAGGAGCTGAGCCTTGGAATCTATTTTTTCATGACGTTCTTGAAGTAGTCGTTTGGAGTTTAGTCCTGTGTCTGACACTGCAGACTGTCAATATTTGTTTTTTAGTTGAAAAAAACTACTTTGTCCTTCCTCTACCATCTACCCTCACCCACTGGGAACAGATTCTCTAATCAGTTAGTGAAGGGGTTTGGTGGGCTGATAGATATTATTCAATGCATTTTATTTTTCCTCAAGAAGACTCATGTTTATAAAACTCTAAATTTCCTTCTCTTTTATTGTCTGGAGTCAGTAAATTTACCATTTTTCAAATATATATCTTTTAAAAACTAGTTTTTAAAACCAATTTTATTAAAAATAAAAAACAAAACAAAAACCAAAAAACATCAAAACAGAATGGCACATGTGGTGTTTATCTCTATTGAATCTCCCTCAAGTGGCCATAACTGACAGCTCACATTCTTCCTGTTGGTTATTCTAGAATGTACTTTATGTCCAGAGAGGGTACTTAGGCAGTTCATGGACCACTGAACAGGAGCAGGATGTCTACACCAGACATTACACATGGGACACACAGGTTATGCTGCCCCATCCTTCTGTGACCTGAAATCCTCATTCGAACTGCTGTGGTCTGCAGGTGTCAGTTCAGCTTCCGTGCAACTCCCAAGGTGGTTCCTAGAAATTTGTCAATGAAATTCTTTGCCCATCTCCAGTCATTACTCAGCCTCTTCACAGGAGGCTTTACCAAACCTGGAGCTTAGGCTCCTACCTCCCTACACTCTCAAAGGAGCGTTGCTAAAAAGGAACAAGGCATGCCAGAAGTGGTGGTGATAGAGTAAGCCTTATTCTCTTTTGGGGTTTTGGTGACTCTTCCCCTCCTTTTGGTACCTGTTTTAATTCTTCAATCGTTTCCTGCCAGTCCCTCTTGTCTTTGGGAAAATTTAAGACACTTTTCTCTTTGGGCCTTTATACACACAAGATATTTCTGTTTCTATGGAGTAGACGTAGGAGTGATCATATAATATCCATTTTCAGATTTTCCAAGATTCTTACAAATCCAGTATTCAATCAATGCTCTTACCTTGTATTTGGTTGCACTTAAGTCAATTTAAACTAGAACTGTTCTAGTTTATACAGATATCTTGCATGTGCACGTGCATACATACACACACATACACTTTTTGAAGAGTCTAGGCAAGTAGTCTAGTAGTTCCACCCCATTCCACCATTTTGCATTTGTCACATTGTTTCTTCATATGTCATTTGTTTCTCTACTTCCTGGTTTCCTTATAAATTTGAAGTCAGGTTGAGAGTAGCTCTGTCCAACAGACTTTGCTGTGGGCCTTGCTTCTGCATGAATGCTGACCAAATACCGTGGTTATCGGCCAATTGAGAGCTTCATGTATGGCTAGGATGGCTGAGAAACAGCATTTCTCATTTGTTTTACTTAAGTTATTTAAAATTTAAATTTGCACAGTCACATTATTGGCAGTGAGCAGTGCAGGACAGATGCTTGGTTACAGTAAGGGTAATAATCTTTGGAAAGCATAGATGATATTGAGAGCTTCCTGCTTTCCTTTCCTCACTTGTTTCTCTTTCCTTTCTTCTCTCTTGGTATCTCAATCTCTGTCTTACTCATGGACATTCTTTCGAGGTAGTTTGAGTACTTTGATGTGGTCTGATTTGAAGTAGTCTTTGTCACAGTGAATTGTCACCTTGCCCATACCTTGATTGGGAATCATCTGTTTCTTTTTCCACTGGGAAATGGCACTATTTAGACTTTAGAATTGCAGAGTGAAATACAAGGGAAAATTACATCTGTTAATTGTTACTATTTTTTTCTAATTCACATTTAATATTAAAAAAATGGAATGCGACAATCAATTTTCTTCTGTATTTTTATCTTCTTTCCCTTAGAGAAAATTATAGCTAATATCATTCACACTTCTCTTTAAGTTCCTGTTGTAAAATATGGGTCAGGTAGTCTCAAAAGTATAATACCAATATTAGTACTAATAATAAATACATTAATAAAAGTTTCTTTTTGTATTAGATCATTTTTTTAAAAATTACATTCTATCACTGTGCATCTTAGTAAGGCACAATACGGCTTTTCAAAGTAAGCACATAGTATATGACAAATCAAGGATATGCCATATATATTATTTTCAATGGAGAACTTTACATTCTTTTGTCTCTTAAATGTTTCTTCCCTTTGCTCTTCCCACCCACCATCTACCATCCACTTCCCTCCTGTACTGTCTCCAGTATCTACATTTAAGCTCTCTACTATCATATCTTCAGATCTTGCCATTTCTGCCGTAGAGTTTGCTACATATTGCGTGAGGATGTGTGATTTGTCTTTCAAAGTGTGGCTCATTTTGCTTAGCATTAAAATGTACATATTCATCCACTTTGAATCAAATTATAGGGGCTCATTAATGAAACCTAACATTAAAAAAATTTGTCTTTGCCCTCAGACTTTTATATTTCACTAAAATTGGTTACAGATCTGTGTTGAAAAGCTACTTAAAATAATGATTTTCTTGCGGTTTTTAAATTAATTTGATATATAGGCATTGGCATTTATTTCTATTCATATTTAATTTTATGAAAAAATGGTTTTCTTATTTCCTTTGTATTATTACTATCACTTTCTGTTCTTTTTCAATAAAAAATTGTTTTATTTCTTTTGTATTATTACTGTCATTTTCTATTCTTTATCAATATAAATAAAGGTATTTATATTGCATTACGACTTTTAAAGTTTCTTTTATGGGGAAGAGCATGTGCTCATGTGCAGGAGACAGAGAGAGAGAGAGAGAGAGAGAGAGACTGGGAGGCACCCCAGCTCGATCTGGCCACACCATGACCCCTTTCGCTAGCCCTCCAGCTAGAAAGATCTTGGGCATGTGCACACCCAGTGTGTTTCAGGTTGACTTGGGATCCAGACCTGTAGGTGGCCATATGGCTTTCAACACTGAGGATTAGTAGCCACTGCCCAAGCCTCAACAGCTAGGCTTCAATTTTTACAGTATATTTCACTTTGCAATGAATTATAATTTCTGTAACAGTTTCTCATTACTTTTCATAATCTTTTATTAAGAAAATAAATTCTAGGGAACCAGCAGTTAGCTTAATGGCTATGTCGCTGGACTCCCACGTAGTCGACTGTGGTTCGCGGTTTGCGTCCCAGACCCGGTGGCTTAAAACTCACGCCAGGCGCGTGTGCATGCATGCCCAAGATCCCAAGAGGAGAATGGAGGAGAAGGGATTGCAGTGTGACCATCCCCCCTGGGGGGTGATTTCTCGCTTTCTGTCTCTATGTCGCTCTCTGTCTGTCTGGCAAGCCCACCCCCCCTATAGAGAAAAACTCCCCAAAAAAAAAAAAAAAAAAAAAAGAAAATGCATTCTAATAATTTGAATTATTTTTCAGAATTTCCTTATGATATATTCTAATAAGTTGAATTTTTGACAAACTGTAAAAATAAAACTCATTTTTTTTTGGGGGGGGGGAGAGATTTTCACTGTAGGGCGCGTGCGCTCGCCAGACAGACAGAGACATAGAGACAGAAAGCGAGAAATCACCCCCCAGGGGGGATGGTCACGCCTCAATCCCTTCTCCTCCATTCTCCTCTCAGGATCTTGGGCACGCACGCACACGCGCCTGGCGTGAGTTTTAAGCCACCGGGTCCGGGACACGAACCGCGGTCGACTACGTGGGAGTCCAGCGACATAGCCATTACGCTAACTGCTGGTTCCCAAAAAATAATACTCATTTTAAGGCCAGTAGGTTGCATGGTTAAGGTGCTGGACTCCAACATGGCCACCTGTGGTTTGAGACCTGGACCTGGTGACTTGAAAATAATGTTGGGAGAATGTTGGGAGAATATACATACATGAACAAAATCCCAAGAGAATGGAGGAGATAGGATTACAATGTGGCCATCCCTCCTGGGAGGAGAGTGATTTCTCACTTTCCCTCTCACTGTCTCTCTGGTGAGTGCACGTGCTGTATGGCAAAAGCATATAATAAAAATAAAACTCATTTGAGAATGCTTGTATTCTTTGAAAATTTATGTTAATGTAACCTCACTAAAGAAAATTTATGTTAATGTAACCTCTCTTCTCTCAAATGTGGGCCATAGGTTCTCATGGTATCCTATATGCCAGACAATTGTATTTAACTATTTAGTTGTATGATTAGATTTTCCTTTGACTAAACAATGATTCAGTGAAACTTTATGTTTGCCAGGGACTGTGTTTTTTCTGAACATCTGGCCTACTGTAAACTCTATGAGAATGGAGGTCTTGTCTGTCATGTCCATCCTTTTAGCTCCACTCATAGCCCAGCGTCTGGGCTATTATAGGTGCCCCATAATTGATTATTGGGAAATCCTTGGGTCTCCTCTCTGTGGTAATGGGGGAATCATTCGGTCTAGCCCTTGTGACATTCTCACAAAATTTTCACATGCTTCTTCCAACAAAATGTTGGACCATCCCCAAATCCAATTTTTCTACATTTTCTTTACCTCTGTGTTTGACCCCTACAAGCCAAGTATAATATTGTCCGCAGGGTTTCAAGCGGTTTTAAATTATGTCCAGGGGAGTTTCTTGTTAACGAAAAAGAGAACACAGTCCTTGACTTGTGAAATCTGGCAGTCTTTTGAGAGATGTACCACCTTAATAGACTGCCACTCCTTGCTTTCTTTTTAAGTCCACTGCATCACATTTTTCAGGATGGATGATGATGCCAAACTTAGTGTGTTGTATTTTTAAGCATCACCTATTCTTCCTCTTCTTTTTTTTTTTTTTTTTTAAGACAGATTTTTGCTATAGGGCGCAGACACTCACCAGAGAGAGAGAGAGAGACAAAATGAGAAATCATTCACAGGGGTATGGCCACATCACAATTCTTTCTCTTCCATTCTTCTCTCAGGATCTTGGGCACACACACACACACGTACACCTGGTGTGAGTTTTTTTTTAATTTTTTCTTCTTTACAGAAGGCAAACTATATTATTCACTTGGATAAAAATGGAGCTTGTTCTTTTTAAAAATTTTTTAAATTTAAATTTTATTTTAATTTGAATTTACTTTTTATTTAGAGAGATTTTTGCTATAGGATGTATGCATTTACCAGAGAGGCAGAAAGAGACAGACAGAAAGTGAGAAATTACCCCCTGGAGGGGGCGGGGCATTGCCATGCCTTCTCCTACATTCTCCTTTCGGAATTTTGGGCACGCAT
This sequence comes from Tupaia belangeri chinensis, assembly GCF_000334495.1. NCBI lineage: Eukaryota > Metazoa > Chordata > Mammalia > Scandentia > Tupaiidae > Tupaia > Tupaia belangeri. The sequence goes on along the minus strand of NW_006159534.1, from coordinate 8,370,873 downwards.
GCACACGTGCCCAGCATGAGTTTAAGCCACCAGGTCTAGGACTCAAACCATTATTGACTATGTGAGTCTAGCTAACTAGCCATTACATTTAATCACATTTATCTTTACAGTGTACAGCATTGCTTTTTCCAGCACACTTATCATGCATACCAGTCAAAATAAAAACATTACTATATACATTGTCATCAGCAAATAGCCTTTCATTTTTTTGTCAATTAAACATACTTTTCTTTTCTTCCTCTGTTCCCTTCCCTCCCTTTATTACCCCCCCCCACCATTTTATCCCTATCTTTACTTTCTCTAATGTCTACCATTGTCTTCCCTGCTTCTTCTATACCTTCCAACTTTCAGTTTCTGCTATATAGTGTAGACAATCAGTATATTATGAGTGGAGACATACAAAGTCTGTCTTTCATGATCTGTCTTGCTCCACTTAACATTATCTTCCATATTCATCCACTTTGTATTAAATGTCAGAGTCTCATTTTTTTTTTATGGCTGAGTAGTATTCCAAAGGGTACATATGCCACATTTTTTTCAATCCAGTCATCTATTTTTGGGCATTTGGGTTGATTCCATGTCCTAGAGATTGTAAATAATGCTGCAATAAACATGGATGTGTAAGTGTTTTTCTGATTGGGGATTTTTCTATACTTTGGGTAAATACCTACAAGTGGAATTACTGGGTCCTTTGGTAGTTTTATTTGTAGGTTTCTGAGGAATCTCCATTTTGTTCTCCAAAGTGATTGTACTAATTTGCATTCCCACCCACAGTGAAGGAGAGTTCCCTTTTCACCATAGCCTTGCTAGCACTAATTATTTTTTTAATCTTAGCCATTCTGAGGAAGATTAAGTGGTACCTCATTGTGGTTTTGATTTGCATTTCCTTTATGATAAGAGAAATCGAGCACATGTTCATATGCTTTTGGCTCATTTGTATGTCTTCTTCACAGAATTGTCTGTTAAGTTCATTTTCCCATCTTTTAATTGGATTGATTTTTTTTGGAGGGGGGGTGGTGGTGCATAAGCTGCTTGAGTTCTCAGTATATTCTGGTTATCAGTCCTTTACCTGAAGTATAGTTTGCAAATATGTTCTCCCACGCTGAAAGTTGTCTTCTCACTCTACTGATTGTTTCTTTTGCTGTGCAGAAGCTTCTCAGCCTAGTATAGTCCTATTTGTCTACTTTTGAGACTATAGCTTATGTGTTGGAGGTCTTCTGTAAGAAATCTTTGCCTACTCCAAGGTCTCCAAAAGTATTTCCTGTGTTTCCCACCAGTACTTTTTATCATTCGAGGTTTTATATTTAGATCCTCAATCCATTTTGAGTTAAATTTTGTTATTGGTGAGACATAAGAATCCAGTTTCATTCTTCTTCAGGTGGATATCCAGTTCTCCCAGTACCATTTGCTGAAGAGATTTTCTTTTTCTCACTGGACCGTCTTGTGGCTTTGTCAAGGATCAGTTGGATGTATGTTTTGGCGTTCATTTGGGGATTCTCAATTCTGATCCATTGGTCCACCTGTCTGTTTTTGTGCCAGTACCATGCTGTTTTAATGCTCACAACTGTGAAATATGTTTTGAGGTCGGAAGTGAGATGCCTCTTATGCTTCCAGACAAATTTTGTGACTATTTTTTTTCTATTTCTGTGATGACTATCCCTAGTAGTTTGTTTGTGATTGCATGAAATTTTGATTGATTTAGGTAGAATTGGCATCTTAATTTTATTAATTCTTCCAGTCCAGGAACATGAGATTTTTTTAAAACTTTTTTGTATCATTTTTAATTTCTTTTTCTAGTGTTTCATAGTTTTCCTTATAGAGATCTTTGATATCTTTGGTAAGTTTATTCCTAGATGTCTTATTAGTTTCGTGGCTATTGTAAATAGGATTTCTTTCTTCAATTCTGTCTCAGTTTGTCCATTGTTAGTGTGTAAAAATACTGTAGAATTTTGTATGTTGATTTTGTATCCTGTCACTTTATTATATTCATTTATCACTTGCAGTAATTTTTTTGTGGATTCTCTTGGATTTTCTATGTATAGCATATCATCTGCAAATAGAGTTAGTTTCACTTTTTAATTTCCTATTTGGATGACTTTTATTTGACTTTCTCGTGGCTAGAACTTGCAGTACTATATTAAAAAGAAGTAGAAAAAATGGGCAGTCTTGTTTTATTACAGCTGAAAGCTTTTCCCCCTTCAGTATGATGTCAGCTATGGGTGTTTCATAGATGGTTTTTATTGTGTTGATGAATGTCCCTTCTATGCCGATTTAGCTGAGAGCCTTAATCATGAAGGATGTCGCATTTTATTGAATGCTGGTTCTACACTGATGGATATGATCTTATGATTTTTCTCTTTCCTTTTGTTAATGTGATGTGTTACATTTATTTTTTTCTGTATGTTGAACCATCTTTGCATCCCTGGAATAGAGCCTACTTGGTCATGATGTATACTCTTTTTAATATGTTGTTGAATACGATTAGTTAGTATCTTGTTGAGAATTCTTGCATCCGTATTCATCAGGGATATGGGCGTGAAGATTCCTTTTCTGGTCATGTTGTTGTCTGATCTTGGAATTAAGATCATAGAGGCTTCATAGAATGAATTTGGGAGGTGGCGCAAGTTTTAAGTTGCCAGGTCCGAGAATAGAAATGCTGTTGACTATGTGGAGGCCCAGTGATGTAACCATTACGCCATCTGCTTGTCCCCATCTATTTTTTTTTTATTTAAAATGTTTTTAAATTTAATTTTTTGTTTGTTTGTTTGCACAGGGCATG
>NW_006159534.1:8334762-8368082 GCF_000334495.1 Tupaia belangeri chinensis | reverse complement strand
CATTCCTGAGAGAGAGAGAGAGAGAGAGAGAGAAAGAAAGAGAAAGAAAGTGAGGGAACCAGCAGTTAGCGTAATGGCTGACAATGTTGCTGGACTCCCACGTAGTCGACTACGGTTCGCGTCCCGGACCCGGTGACTTAAAACTCACGCCGGGTGCATGTGCGTGCGTGCCCAAGATCCTGAGAGGAGAATGGAGGAGAAGGGATTGCGGCGTGACCATCCCCTCTGGGGGGTGATTTCTCACTTTCTGTCTCTAAGTCTCTCTCTCTGTCTGTTTGGCGAGTGCACGTACCCTATAGCGAAAAAACCTCTCAAAAAAAAAAAGAAAGAAAGTGAGACATTACCTCCCCAGGGGATGACCATGCTGTAGTTCTTTCCTCTCCATTCGCCTCTTGGGATTTTGGGTACACACACACACACACACACACACACACACACCCCTACCATGTTTTAAGCCACCAGTCCAGGACTTAGTCCACAGTCAGCCATGTGGAACCCAGCCACCCCAACCTCCATGATACCTGCTGGGCCAGCATTATCTATTCTTAACAGGACATGTAAAATGATCCAAACTGATATAATGAGGTAGAGCATAAACAAAATGTCTTTTACTCTCTGCTTGCTTAATAAATATTTTCTCTCATTTTATTATGGGTCAGCTAGCAAGGGGAGCCAAAGTTTTCTGTTTCTTCTTTTGTTTGTTTATTTTTAAATTTTTAATTAGTAAAGTAACTTTATGTATTATGCATAATTAACTCCTGTTTGTACATTTATGTTAATTCAATTCAAAATAGTAAAACATAAAGAGAAAGTGAGGGCTGTTATAAGATAAAATTCTAGTAGATCAGTAGCAGTTTAGATATCTTTCCTTTTTAATTTTTAAATGTTTCTATTCTGCCCCAACTACCACACATATCTAAAAAATAATAATAATAAAAGAATAATAAATGATCTCCTCCTTACTCACCCACTTATACTTTTACTAATCTTCTAGAATGGTAGTTCTTTTTTTTTTGGAGGGATTTTCACTATAGGGCGCGTGCGCTCGCCAGACAGACAGAGAGAGACATAGAGACAGAAAGCGAGAAATCACCCCCCAGGGGGGATGGTCACGCCGCAATCCCTTCTCCTCCATTCTCCTCTCGGGATCTTGGGCACGCACGCACACGCGCCCGGCGTGAGATTTAAGCCACCGGGTCCGGGACACGAACCGCGGTCGACTACATGGGAGTCCAGCGACATAGCCATTACGCTAACTGCTGGTTCCCTAGAATTGTAGTTCTTGAAGTATGGTTCCTGGACCAGCAAATCAACCAGTGTAGCCATGAAAATTGTTAAAAATTGCAAATTTTTTTGCCCTACGTCAGATCTACTAACTTGGATGGTCGAAAGGTGTTATCAAATTATGCGTTTTAAGTAACCTGCACATGATTCTGATGCAGATTTAAGGTTGAGAACTATTGCTCTAGAAAGAATCGAATAGCCCTAGTTAGGTCATAGATTTGAGTAAAAGAGCAGAGACTCACATTGCCTTACATTTCCAAATAATCTTTTGGCTTTTCCCCCAACATGTTATGATTGTTTTGTTTAGTATGAGAATTTGTATAATTTATGCACAACTCTGGAATGGCAGTTTAATTTTGAAAGTTCAGAGAGTATAGTCTTAAGAAAAAGATACTTTACTCATTTTTTTTTTAAGTGAATCTTGTTATCAGCATAAAGACATCATTCATCGAACTGTCATTAAATACATCACTGTAGTTCAGTTAATGTTGATTTCTAAATTACTGCCATTACTATCATGTTACACCCAATCCTCCTTTGAGAACCTTAATCTCTGGCTTCTTGATTTCTTTCATTTTGTAATTAACCTTTTCCCCCTCCATTATTTCACATTTAACTGATATTAATACCTATTCACAAAGATGGATAGGCTAGAGAAAAGAGCTGTCACCTTTAGATTACATCTAGAAGACGCATACAATGCACCCATTCCAAACTCCTAATGGTTCAGGTAAGGAAACCAATGCTCAAGAAATTAACAGCTTGCAAAATTAAGATCTTTTCCTGCTTTAGTTTGGACCATTTTTTTTTACACTGCTTGCTGTTAGCTGTTCTTGCACCTAGTTAGAAAAAGGATTTTAGAATTATTTTCTCAGGAATATTTCATGGTATGAATCACTACTGGATTTCATCTTAGCATTTTTCTTATCTTTCCTCTTCAAAACAGGCAAGAACAATTGAAAACCTCCTGCAGGGCTCGTAGCACTAATTACTCACTCACATGTTGCCAAGCAGAATAACAGATTCATTCCAGGACTCTGAAATCATTCCAGTTCTTAAAAAGTGCAAGTGAACAGTGGTCCATAATACAATTAAAAGTAGGAGTTCAGAGCTTAGTACTTTTTGTTGCTTTTGTGTTAATCACTTCAAATGGATAATTACCTCTCAAATTAATCCCTGGAAAATTAAAGGAACATCTGGTAAAGTGTTATTATTTTGGGACTGGACTGTATACAAAAGTGGTTACCAAGTGGGATTTTGCCGGACTAGAAAAATTTTAACCTCTGCCTCCATTTTTCCTTCTTTTTAAAGCCAGCCAAACAATGTTCATTGTACAGAGAAGTTTAATAGCTCTCTCTACAATGGCACACTGACAGCCTGAAGGCTGTACTTGCTGAACAGTGACAGAAACTTTCAGATGATAGTTGTCCCTTAGTATTTGTGGGAGTTTAGTTTCAGGATCCCCACACCCCGTAGATACCCAAATCACAGATGCTCAAGTCCTGTATATAAAATGGCATAGTATTTGCATATAACCTACGCACATCTGCCTACACACTTTAAATCATCTCTAGATTACTTATTTGTGAGAGGTCTTCAAAGATTTCATGGAAGAAGGCTTATTTTGAAAAACTATATATGGATTTCAAAATTTTTTTGCACCAAAATAAACTCATACTTTAATACCACTTTCCCACAAACTCTTTGAAGTTCTCTCATACAAAACTTAATGCAATGCCAATGGTATGCAACTACTTGTTATATTGTACTGTTTAGGAACTAATAACCAAAAAACATTGTATATGTTCAATACGGACACAACCAATTCTTTTCTTATTTTTGCGATAGGACACATGTACTCTCCATGTGTCCTATAGCAAAGAGAGAAAGAGAGGAAAAGTGAGAAAGCACCCCTCCCACAGAGGAGAGCCACACCACAATCTCTTTTCCATTCTCCTCTCAGGATTTTGGCATATGAACACATGTGCCTGGCATGTTTTTCAAGCTGCCTGGTCTGAGACACAAACCACTTTAGTTGGCCCTGTGAGATCCAGTCACCTTAACCATCAGCCACTGGCTGGCCCCGTTTAAGTATTTCGTATCTGTAACTGATTGAAACTGCAGGTGCAGACCATGCAAACATGGAGGTTTGCTGTATGTCCTTGCCCTAGAAGAGCTTCAGAGAGGTAGATCAGTGATGATACACTGTTCAAAACCTGCCTTTCTACATACCTAGAAGAAACTAGGTTAAATCTATAATTGGATGTAATAGGAATTCTTGAAAATTAATTTAAAAATGATAAAAGAATAAAATAAGGACTCTTAGGTAAACTTAGTTGAGTATCTAAGAGAGTCATCCCTCTCTGCCCCTTTGCCAGCACACTCCCAGTTTTATGTTAGGCATTCATGCTCCTAGATGCTTTAGTGCTTGAAGAACCAGCAACATCGGCATCACCTGGGCACTTGTGGGAGATACAAACTTTTAATTCCCACCCCATGCCTACCAAGATCTGGGTGAAGTCTCCTGTCACTGGACTCCCACTACAGTTTGAGTCCCAGACCTGGGGGCTTGAAACTCACACCAGGCACATATACATACATGCCCAAAATCCCAAAAGGAGAATAGAGGTGAAGTTATTGAGGCATGACCATCCCTCCCCCCTGCCAGGGGGAATGATTTCTCGCTTTCTGTCTCTCTTTCTCTTTGGTGAGCACACACACCCTATAGCAAACATCTCTCTTTAAAAGATAAAAAAAGGATTTTCTGATTATGAAAACAGATAAACAGCAACCTAAAGAAGAAAAGAAAATGTATGGGTGGGGGTGAGTGCAGATCTGTTGTGAAAGGTCCTATCTGACGGTGTAGAGAAGAAATATGGGAAACATGTAGATTTACTTAATCCGAAGTCACCATACCTCAGAACTGTTTGTGGAGTTTAAAAACAAGCAGTTTTGTATTGGTCAATGTATCCTAACTGGTACACTTGAATACACACAGTCATTTATGATATATTTGCAAATGAATCTTATGGTGCATTTGAATGCCATTTAGCATAGAGACCAAGGGTTAAAAAAAAAAAAAAACTTGTATATTACTTCTGCTTTAAAAACTTTTTTTCAAAATGTTAATAAAGTACAATTTTTAGAAATTTTTTTCAAGTTATGTTTAATCGCCCATCTCCACAGTGATAATTGGCATAAAAATAGTAGCTATCCTTCTGTTGATATTTCTGAGTAGGAGCATCAATATAATTATTGTTCACTGTTAATTAATTTGCTTTCTTTTGGCCTCAAGAGAGCATATCAGTATGATGTGGGGTAGGGATAGGGTCATATAAATTAATCCAAAGCTAAAAAATTTTTTTAGAGAGAGAGTTTTTGCTATAGGGTGTGTGGTGAAGTTTTTAAAAAGCACATCCCCCTATATTTCCCTTCAGTTTATTCCGCTATACTTTTAAAAACTCAGTTTTCTTATTTTTGATTGAAAATTTTTATGATCCTTATGTATTTATGGAATATGTTGAATCATTTGTGAAGAACAATCTCTACAACTACCTCCAAATATGTACATATACCTATATCTACTCTGTACACTCGACTTTAATTTAAATGTTTACTTCTATCATTTAAATTTTTTTCTTTTATTTTTTAGAGGTTTTTTGCTATAGGGTGCGTGCACTTGCCAGAAAGACAGAGAGAGACAGAAAGACAGAAAGCAAGAAATCACCCCTCTGGGGTGGGGGGGGATGGCCATGCCGCAATCCCTTCTCCTCCATTCTCTTCTCAGGATCTTGGGCACGCATGCACATGCACGCGCACACACACACACACACACACACACACACACGTGCACCTGTTGTGATTTTAAACCTCTGGGTCTGGGACTCAAACTGCAGTCAACTATGTGGGAGTTCAGCAACATAGCCATTATGCCAACTGCTGGTCCCAATCTATTTTAATTTTAATTGATAAGATACAATAGCTATCTAATGGGGATTATTGTTTTAGGAATTTATTTCCAACTCAATAGAATTGGATTTTCTGTATTATTCCAATCTTTGAACAGTGTTAATTTAGGCTTTCCGATTAGTACATTTTTTATATATAACTAGTGTATGTAAGCTTTAAAAAGTATCTTTAAAAATTGCCCAAATATTACAAATATTCTTTATTTAGAATATTCCTATTTATCTCTCAAGACTCAGCTGTAATGTCAGCTCCTTGGGGAAGCTGACCTGATAACTTCAGGCAGAAATAGATGTTCCTTTTTCTGGGTTCCTCTTATTACTTTGACACTGAATTGCAATTTATATATTGCTGGTAATACCCTCCTTGGGCATACGATCCCAGGGTCAAAATTATCTTCTAAATTTTCTTTACTACTTTTCCTAATGTAATGCTACTCCTTATCACATAGTAGGCATTTGGGAAGTATTTCTGGAAAGAAAGAAAGAAGGAAGAAATAAGGAACATGAACAACAGAATGGTAATATATTGAATTTAATCATCGGCTTAGGACTTTGCCAGGTTGGTTTCTATAGTTAGGCAATGCTGTCACCAAGACGAAAAAGTCAACTTTGGGTTGCTAAATAAAGAATGCACATTTTGAAGAGAAGAAATAATTATAGCTAACACTTACGTAGTGCTTCTCTGTACCAGGCACTTTCCTCCGCTCACTGGTGGGTGTATAGAGGGCTGAGGGTAGGAGGGTGTAAACTCATTGAGTTCTCATAATAGCTCTGTGAGGTGGATGCTATTATTTATCAGGTATCTTTCTCAGATGCTGAGGTTGAGCAACAGGATGATGACCAGTTTCCCCAAAGTCAGAAACTGGAGAAGAGTTTAGCCGCCACTTTCACCTCTAGAGGCTACCATCTGCACTCCTACGTTCCACTGCCTTGGAATCGGAACAAATGGGGAAACTTTAATTATTAACCTTTTAGAGAGCAAAAGCAGCCACATATGAAAACTCCATGTGAGACCACATTGTCTTCTGATCTTAGAATGGAGCTCCCAAAATTATAGGTCCTAGCTGAGGCTGGGCCCGGTGCTCCCTGCGGACAACCTTGGGAGTCATTTAACTTCCTCACATCTCTCTCTGCTCCATCTGTGCATTGGAGATAAAGGTGATTTCCCTACCTTGGAGAGCAACTGTGAGGATTAGTGAAATAATGTCTGAAAAAGCACTTTAGGTTCCCAAGAGAGAATAAGACCAGTGTAGTAAAAGGGATTAAATGTATGGCTGCCCTAATCCTTCATAAATTAGGTGGGGAATACAAACTCCCTGCACCCGAGCCAGCTGCTGTGCCAGGTCCCAGAGAAGAGGGCCCTACACAGAGCAATAAATATATTCATTCTTACTATCTTTGAAGCACTTTCTAGATGTCTTCCAAATTAGTATGGAAAAATAGGGAGATTTATTCTTTTAATAGCTGGCCTGAGATTTTTTTTCTTATTTAGAAAACTGACTTTGCTTGGGAAGTTCCTGGCTGAGCATTTTTGGAAAGGAAGCTGGAAGCTGGGGCTGGACAGTGGTGCAGGAATAGAACGCAACACTCTGCAAGGCTGAACCACATCAGAAGGTTCCAGATTTGCATCTGGAAACCTCCCTGCATGCTCCAGTCAGGTGTGTGCTCATGATCTGGGTGGCTAGGCCTTGAGTGCGATTGTAGCATTAAGGCCCTGTTGGGGCGCTCTCTCTTTATTTCTCTTTCTTTCTCTCTCTCTCACTCATGGAAGAAATAAATAACTTTTAAAAAGTAACTCTATACAAAGAAAAAAAATCAAAAGAAGCTGAAAGCTGAATGTGAGAGATGCTGTTTTGCCAGACAGCAGAGAAGAGACCCTTGGTTTCCTGCATATGGAAAGGGAGGGCAGTGTATGGGGGGAGGGGCATGTAGACAGTTGGAGGAAGCAGGGCCAGAACCGAGAGAAATTAGAACATTGTGCAGTGGGATATACTCTCTTTCTGTTATTTCCCTCAGCCATTAAGTGAATTCTAGAAAGCCTCAGAAAATGCCTAAAATGAGAGCATTCCTGTGGAGACAGATGGACAGCCTGTGTTTGGCCTCAGCGTGGTCTAGGCACAGAACAGTAACCTTGTTTGTGTTTGGATAGAACTGAGCCATGGAAAGAATGTACGAAAATTTCTAGGTGGCTTTGGACTCCTTCAGACTCTCCACCTGGAGGGTCCAAAAACAGTCCTGCCTCTACTACACAGAGTCCCCAGCTGGTGTCTGAATTATAGCTAGTGAAGCGAAAAGGCATGACAAACAAATTAGGATCTCCAGAAGCATTTTATGTCAATGTCTTTGGAGGGCACAGATTCTTCAGTCTCTGAAGAAGGCTTCACATGTCTTTGCAGAACCAGATTTTCTTAAGTCTGGCCAATCTATTGGTACAGAGAGAATCAATTGACCGATAGTAGTCCAGTGTCACTTGGTCATCAGTGTTACCTACCTGGAGCTTCCTGCAGTGTCTCCTCAGCTCTTCCCAAGCTCTCCTGGGAGATCTCAGGAGTGTCTCACGTGTCCACATGCTCAGCTTAGCTCCCAGGGGCCCCTCATGGTTCCACTGGAAACCAAATGGGCTCTCCTGCCACAGTCCTAGCCCCATACCCACTCGGATACCCCACAACCGTGAGCCGAGATTAGTTCTGAAGGATCATTGCTTGGTCTCCAGCTGGTGTTCCCAGTTTCAGTGAAACAGTGTTTTACCATTTTGTTTTTCTTTGAGTATCAGCCCTGACCCTCTACCACAGCCTTTCATAGAAATGAGACCAATATCTAAAGGGAGAACAGGGCTGTCCTCAAAACCACTCTTCCATCTGTTAACTGATGCTCTTATAAAATTTGGGAGAAGAAAGTGTCTTTTCTCCACTGCTGGTTCTTATTAAAAGGGGGTGGTCTCTATGCACAGTCTAGGGCTTATTCTTGTCCCTGTACTAACTGTAAACCTGGGAAATCAGAGTGATTCTTTTGGTCTTTCAGAAAGATAACTGAGCTTATTGGGTTTATTGATGAGGAAGAGAGGGCTGTGCATCCACCAGACTTAATGTTCCAAATCCAAAGGTGTTGCTGAGGCCAAGGACTTAGAAGGTGCTTCAGGGCAGGCCATGGGACAAGCCATCAAAGAGCATTCTTCTATCTGAGATCAAATTTGCCCAAGAGGCACAAGTTCTGCTTTTCAGGGGCAGTCCTCTCCTAGGATGGTAACAGAGGGCACAGTGGGGGGGATAGCCAATCCAGTGCTGCAGGGACTGACGGAATATGCACCATTCTGGGGTTAAATACTGTCTAGTCTATTTGATGCTGAAACCGAAAGTCATATTCTCTTCTCTGGCCCCTAAACTGCTGCCTTTTTCTTTTTTTTTTTTAAAGTACATTCTGCATTTTCTTTTCATTGTAATTTCTGGTCTATCTATAATTGTTGCACATCTTTGTGGGGTACAATATGGTTTTCCAAAGCAAGTATTCAGTGTATCATAAAGCAAGAATATAGATACAATCATCTTCTTTGACATTGAACTTAATATCATGTTTTGCACATTCAATAATAGCTCTGCTCTACTATTGGGTTGTCGGAAAAGTCATGATGCCTTTTTGCATAGAAAAACATAGGAAAATACATCATGACTTTTCTGATGACCCAATAGTTTTTTCTGGGGCGTGGGGATATATATTGAATTGTCAATGACATTTTTACACTGTTGCGATGCCCTGATTTTTAACCTATTCCATTAAAAATATATATTTTTAAATGTGTATTTTTGTGTCTGGTAATCATTTTCTCTCAAACCTCACCAACCACTTTCCTCGTGCAGCTTCTGGAAGCTACCATTCCCCTCACTACTTCTCTGTCTTGGATTGACTGATTTTGGAGAGAATACACTCTCCAGGGTGTAGGGCACAACTGAAGTGGAGGGAAGGTGGTGCTCCCTCTGCTCAGTCCAGCTGTAATTGTCTGAATGAAGTAGTTGCTTTCTAGACAGAAAAGAGCAGCTGGTTTACAGAGGCATTGATGAGCTGGAAGAGAATTTGGAAGTCAATCGAACACTAAGAAGGAATGATGAGGAAGAGAGGGCTGTGCATCCACCAGATTTAACGTTCCAAATCCAAAGGTGTTGCTGATGCCAAGGACCTAGAAGGTGCTTCGGGGCAGGCCGTGGGACAGCCATGGGACAAGCCATCAAAGAGCATTGATTGAGGCCACCCTTTTTTTACATTTCGTAGGGGTCACAGGCATTGTGAGAGTGGTTACACTGAATTCCAGACATCTCTGTGATTGTACAAAAGCAGAAACTTTTCTTCATTTACTCATTTGAAAATCCCTTCTCGAGCACCTAACATGTACCACATACTAGGAATTAGGATGCAGAATGAAGTAAGGAACTAAATAGAAGGTACAAGCACTAACTGAAGGTCACTTATTCAGTTTTCACTCTTGAATTCAATTCTCCGACAGCATGTATAAAGTTCCTCTTGTGCAAACCCACTGAACAATCTCACTGAAGGTAGCAATAGCATTGGGTAACAAAGGATTTGCCAAAGACAATACTGGAAGTGATCTTTGAAAAGTAACCAAGCAGACTAGAACAAAGCTTAATCATCTTTAGAAAAATAATTAACAATGACAACACAGGCAAATCAGAAGGTAACCTTTCTTCTCTGAACCTCAAAGTAGCAGATTGATGATGACTAGAAATTTGGAGTAAGATGGTCTCCTATAGACGTCCAGTACCCCCTCTACCCCTGCCAGATGTATTGGAAAGTCAAATCACAGCTTGTCTCATTTTATATATATATATTTTATATATAATTATATGTATAAATTATACATATTGATATATAATTATATCCAGGTATTGGGTATAATTTCAAATATCTTTTTCAAATGACACTTTTATTGTTGCTGCTCTGTAAGGCTTTGATTTTTGGCAGGATTGTGGCTTGATTGTTACCCTAACCTAGACCTGTACTTACCTCAAGAGTCCCTGTAAGTGTGTTTCACAGAGAGTGAGCCCTTTAAAAACATTCTGTAGCTACACAATTTGGGAAGCACTGCAAGCCAAATATATTTTGAGATCTTTGTTGTAAGTTTAAAAGTAAGACCTCTAGAAGCCTTATATTGGAGGCACTGTTCCAAACTTTTTTTTTTCCAGCCAATATTTACAATGTAACCACTGAATACTTTTTTCTGACATCATTTATTGGCTTATTAGAAAAGTGATGACATATTTTTCTATGCAAAAATATTCCATAACTTTTCTAATAACCTGATATTAACTGTCTCAATCTGTTACCTCAGTATCCTTTAGAGTCAGGAGAAACATGGGGCCTGGGCAAGAGAATTTAACAGAGTAGGAGATGCTTCCCACAGTGAGATCATAATCCAGAGAGTTAATACATTACATTGGGAGAAAAGCTTTCTCCTGGGGTCTAAGTATGCACACTCAGGATGGAGATTGCGCTGGTGATAGGGAAAGGTCTCTTTCTTGCAATATGTCAGAAGTATAGAGTCCTTGCTTCTAGTCTTTCTCCAAAGTCCTTATTGAGATATGAAGCAGGCTTACCTAAAATACTTAAAATGTGCCTACATTTTTTTTGAGAGTGTGTGTACTTGTCAGAAGGAGACACAGAGAGAGAGAGAGAGAGAGAGAGAGAGAAAGCACCCCGCCCCCCTAGAGAGGATGGCCACATCAGTCTCTTTTCCATTTTCCTCAGAATTTTGAGCACACGTGTAGACCCACCTGATTTTTTTTTTCTTTTTTTGAAGAGAGATTTTTGCTATAGGGTCTGTGCACTCATTTGAAAGACAGAGAGAGACAGAAAGACAGAAAGTGGGAAATCACCCCCTCCCCCCAGGGGGGATGACCATGCCATAATTCCTTCTCCTCTATTCTCCTCTCAGGATTTTGGGCATGCATGAACACATGGCCAGCATGAGTTTTAAGCCACCTGGTCCGGGACTTGAACCGCAGTTGACCTCATGGGAGTACAGCAAAGGAAGCATTATACCATCTGCTGGTCCCCCTGATGTCCTTTTTAAGCTGCCAGATACGGGACTTGAACCAAATGGTTGGCCAGATGGGATCTAGTTGCCTTAACCACCTGACCATAGGCTTACCCAAAATGTGCCCAGTTATTCCACCTCTATTCAAAATCCTCCATGCCCCATTTCCTAAATGTGGATGCCAAACTCCTTAGCTTGCTGTTGTGCTAGCAGGAGTAGCCCTTTTCTCACTCTGTCAGCCGCTCCTTTCTGCTTCTTGTTTTTCTAGGCCTTAGACCAGTTTTGCTCATGAATAAGATGCCTAAAGCACTTTGGGAGACCTTTAGTCTCCTTGCTTATTAATTCAACAAATATATATTTTTGGATATATTGGGTTGTTGGAAAAGTCAAGGTGTGTTATTTTTCTATGCAAAAATGCATCAAAACTTTTCCAACGACCCTATACATATGTGTGTGTGTGTGTGTGTGTGTGTGTGTGTGTGTGTCTTTTTACCAGTAAAAAGATTTCTGTATAACACAACATTTTCCTAGGAAGTTCACAGTTCAGTGAAAGAGACAGATGAAAAAACTACAAATACAAGATCAGTACTGTATTAGAGGCATGTAGCAAGCTGGGGATGTGAGAGAAGGTTCCTCATAGCCACTGACATGTGAGCAGAATCCTATGGAATCAGCTGATTTTCCCCAGTTAGGCAGGCCATGCCAGGGCTCAGAGGCATGAAGATGGCTCGATTGGAGAAATGTCTAAAAACTACAGTGTGGAAAGGAAAGGACAGGATGGGAATTGCATCAGAGATAGGGAAGGACCTTGTTTAGCACGTCAAATACTTTGAACTTTGATATAAAGACGGAAGAGAAAGACTAAAGGATTCTCGACTAGAGAGCAAATTTAGATTTACTTACAGTGTATCCCTCTGACCAATGTAAAAAATGACTTTGAAAAGGTCAGTGCCAATACCAAAGCATGCTTTTCTCCAGGGAAAAAAACACCATGCCATCATTTGAGCTGCAAGCTGAACTTGTCACCTTTTTTATGAAAATCATCGTTACTTGAAGAATAACTGAAAGACAAGCCCTGCTCTTTAAGTTCATGCTGTTTCAGACATGGGAATTTGGCAGACATTTTTCTTTTTTCTTTTTTTTCTTTTAGATGAACAAAATTGTCACTTCAACAAAAACAAGTGACAATGTTAATTTCCTAAAACAAAATTTGAGCTTTGGAGTGAAAGTTAGAATTTTGGAAAACTCATAGTTCTCATAGTTGTCATGGTGAGCCTAATAGTTTCCCAGGTGAAGACTTTTCTCCTGAGATCAGTGATAATAGTAACATGTTGTTATTGATTTGTAAAGTTCAGAGGACCAATATTTTCGAAAAGTCTAATATATACCATATTTGGGTAAAAGATCCAAAGTTTGAAATATACCAATGGATTTTAATCTATTGGGTCTTCAGAAAAGTCATGATGCGTTTTTACTTAGAAAAATATGTCATGACTTTTCCAGCAACCCAATAGTAAAGTATGAACAATTGATCAATATTTCAGAATCTACAACTCAGGTAACCATTAAGAAACCATTTCTTGTGGAGTTTTGGTATAGTAGCAGAGAAGACTATATTCAATTGTCTGAAAAGATTGTAAAATATCATTTTCTTTTCAAGTATTTTCTTTGTAAGAGTGGATTTTCTTTCTTTCTTGGGGGGAATTATTTAATTTTATTTGTTGTCATTATTTTATTTGAAGTTGACCAGAGATAGAGAGAAAGAAGGAATGTGAGAAAGTGAGCTGCCCAGTCCAGAACTTGAACCACAGTCAGCCTTACTTAGAAAAATATGTCATGACTTTTCCAGCAACCCAATAGTAAAGTATGAACAATTGATCAATATTTCAGAATCTACAACTCAGGTAACCATTAAGAAACCATTTCTTGTGGAGTTTTGGTATAGTAGCAGAGAAGACTATATTCAATTGTCTGAAAAGATTGTAAAATATCATTTTCTTTTCAAGTATTTTCTTTGTAAGAGTGGATTTTCTTTCTTTCTTGGGGGGAATTATTTAATTTTATTTGTTGTCATTATTTTATTTGAAGTTGACCAGAGATAGAGAGAAAGAAGGAATGTGAGAAAGTGAGCTGCCCAGTCCAGAACTTGAACCACAGTCAGCCATGTGGGAGTTCAGCTGCCTTCACCATCATGCCACATGCCGATCCCAAGGCCAGATTTTCTTATACCAAGACTACCTGATGCAACTGATTGAATGGAGAAATAGAAATGAGAATACAGCTGTCTTCTAAGCCAAACATTGAAGAGATTTGCCCAAATGTAAAATAACAATCAGTCTTCTCACTAAATGTTGTTCAATAAATATAATTGTTTATGATTAATGTTGATGTTACTGGTAATGGATTTATTATTATAGCTTTAATAAAATATTTTATATTGCATAGTTTTATTTTTTTAAATGGTGAATATCAATAGGTATAACTCATTTAATAAAGATCTCTTGGGAATTCTCAACAATTTTTAAAAGTGTAAAGGGGTCCATGGTGGCCAGACAGTGGTACTGTGGTAATGCAGCACAGCGCAAGGCTAGACTCACCTGGAAGGTTCTGGGTTAGTGTCCTGAGGCCTCCTTGTACAGGCCAGGTTTACACAGGTGCCTGTGATACGGGCTGACTTGGGCTAGGGATGGACTGCTACATGAAGATCTTGTTGGGCGCACTTGTTCCTATCTTTTCACTCATGGAAGAAATAAATAAAATAAGCTTAAAAATGTGTGAAAGGGTTCTGAGATCAAAATGTTAAAGAACTCCTGGTTAAATAACTCTAGAAGACAAGAGGCTTGCCTTAACATAAAATGGCTGCTAGAGGAGAACATGACGGTTTTTGTTTCATTGCATGGATTTTGAGGATGGAAATGCCTTGCATATGCTTTACAACATGGAATATACCCAATTGAGTAGTCTTTTACAAATTAATAATTGGATCTTATCCCAGTGGTGGGTGATGAAACTTGATGATGTTGTAATGCATAATATTTTATTTTGATGTAATGAAATAGAATGGAACATATCAGACTTCACTACTATAGAAAGTAGGTATTTGTAAAGCTTTTATTTCAATGAAACCTATGTATGTAGGAATCTGCACGTATGTGTTGGGTCACAGTGAGAAATGTTTCTTACTGTAGATTTGTGTCAAAAGTTTGAAAGCCTTTGAGAACTGTGTGACCTCAGCCTCAGACACCATGCTGCTTGAGTCTGCCGCACTGGCTGTTGATCCAAATGCCATTTCTTACACAGGGTCCTTTAGGTCTATGTTGACTTTTCTACACTGACTTTAGATTAATCTGATTTCAATTAGATTGCAGCGTTTCTTTTTTCTGTGGTTGATTCCTTCTCGCTACCCCCATTTTATTCCACTCAAGTCTGTTCCTAGCATTTTTCCTCTTTATCCTACTGATACCACTCCACAGCTCTGTTCTGGCCAGATTAATCAGAAGTCTTCTTGCTGCTGCAGATCCGGCTACCTCCCTCCATTCAGTTTATTGGTTTTATACTTTGTGTTTCAAGCACAACTCCAAGATTTCTTCTCTGGGAAGTCAGGCCACACTTCCTTTACTGTCCCAACCCCAGAATGCAACAGGCAGTCAACATTTCTATGTCATAGGTTCACAATAAATACTAGCTACTTTAGTGAGGCGTGTAGAATTAAGTGATTTAAATAACACCGTGTGGACTGAATGATGTTGGTTCTGTACAGTTTCAAAACGTCTGTAAATCCAAGCAGCAGTTCCCAGGGAATGCGTGAAGACGAGTAGAACTTGTAGGGAGAGCATTCCGAGTCTTGGCTGGGAATTAAGGATTGTTGGCCTAGCCTGCAAACAAAAGGAATCTTTTCAGTGTGATAGAAAAGTCTTTCCCCCAGATTTTCTCTGACAGGAGTCTGTGTCCAGGGATATTGATATTTTATTTGAAGAGAAAACTGGCATTTTTTTTTCTTTTTGTATTATCCATCTATCTATATTCACACACACACACACACACATATTTAAAAATCATCCTTCATTTCCAGGCTTTGCAAATATATCCCCATATACTGCCTCAGTAAAGTTTCCCCCACTTACTAGCCATGGCACATAGAGTATATCACTTTAATTTTCAAGATGGTAATTCTACTAACTATAAAGAAGTTAATTGTAGTTACAGTATCTATCTGTATACATTTTTTTAGACAGATTTTCTATAGGGCATGTGCCCTCGCCGGAGAGACAGAGAGACAGATAGTGAGAAATCACCCCCTGGGAAATGGCCATGCCACAGTCCCTTCTCCTCTATTCTCCTCTCAGGATTTTGGGTGTGTACGCACATGGACCTGCCGTGAGTTTTAAGCTGCTAGGTCTGGGACCTGAACTGCAGTTTCCTATGTGAGATTCCAGCAACATAACCATTACACCATCTCCTGGTCCCAACAGTATCTGTATTACATGGTTGTTAGAAGTGAATTAAAGAATGTACAAAGGGATCTTCCAAAAGTTTATGGACATGCATATTATCAAAAAATACTATGATTTCAAAATGTTTTTGCACCAAAATAGACTTGGAACTTGATTTTTTCACAGACTTTTTGAAGTCCTCTTTTATGAAAAAATAAAGTACAAGTTTTACTTTCTTAGTATATGAACTACTGTCTTTTGCTCACTCTCTTTTTTCCATAAATTTAGAGTTTCACAGGAGATAAAGAAATGAGAATAGCAATAAAGTAGAGAGGTGTGGTGCTGTAAGTATCCACAGTATCAGTAGTGGCCAGGAGCTGGCAGCTAAAGCCCTCTAGGTGAGACCAGCCACTCCCACTAACTGGGAAATGAGGGTACTTCATAAAGAATATTTTTCATAGAGGGGGCTTGTAATCCTTCTAAGGGATAAATTTGCATAATATATTGAGGTTCTTTTTTTTTTTTTTTTTTTTAACCACTGAGTGGTAAGTACATGGAGGCTCAATGTATTCTGACTTTTTGTATTTATTTAAAATTTTCAACAACAAAAGTTTTTAAAAACTACACATATAATGCAAATTTTAGAGTAGTGTATGAATAGGTCACATAGGATTTGGTTTCATATGACTCATTTTCTAGGTTCATAGATTTTTCCATATCAACCTATTTATTGTTTTCTATCTCAATTAATACCTAACACCAACTGGAAAGGCACAATTTGTAAAACAGGGTCAAGAATGCCTATACCCTCTAAGGAAAATGATCCAAAGCAAGTGATGAGGGCTGGCTAGAAGAAAAGGAGCAGCCAGCCCCATCCTCCCCATGCCAATTATGTTGCTTATCAATACAGATACAGTGGAGAGATACATTTTTCCACAATTGAGAATTCTTAGTTTTCAGTACCCACAAGGGTGGGAGAGTGAATTTTTGAAAAAAGTGAATTGATATTTAGTCAAAGGATAAATGTCTCCTAGGAAAAAAAGGTCATTTATCTATATCCATGCCCTCAACTGAGCTGTATGGTATTATTAGATATGAAATGATTGGGATTTAATTTTGTTTTTTAGTGTATCTAAGGTGTAAACATTTAAATCAACATTTACTCAGAGGTTGAGAGCAAACCATTATGATACACAGGAAGAATGTGTTTCTGATCAATCATTCACCTAGTTACCAAATCAATGTTTTATTTGATCTCAACATCTATTATTTATAGAACATTAGAAATTGAAGGGAACTTTGTGTCTGTAAGACAAATTCTTTTAGATGAAGATTTACTCCCAGTCCTTTTCTGGAATGCAATAGCAGATGATTAAGCAGATGTTTAAGTGTATGGAAATAAGTAAAGTCCACCCAAGTGGGGACAAACAAAGGGTGTGTTCAGAACTTCTTATTAGCAAAAAGTGAGCCACCATTGCATGGGTTTGCTAGGCAGGGGAGTAGGAAGACTTCAGGTGTGCTCTGAGTGAATGCTGCAGAGATGGGGAAGCTGGAAGTGGACATTTATGGCTGGATTGGGGAGCATTTCTCTTTCTCTGGTTGGTCTCAAATTAGAAGCAGGAGCAGCTGCTGGTAGTCATTGCCTAAGTCTTGTCTATTGCAGGTTTGTTGCTGTGGAGCCTGTGGTTTGGTTTCCAGGCTGGTTTGCAGAGGTTGTTGGTCAGTTTTGTGATTATATGTTGCCTGGCCATTGTCTCCTTATGTATTCAGTTTCTCAACAGGAGCAGTTCAGGACCTAGCTGTGATTAAATGTAGTTATCCTCAAGAAACTTCTAATAAAAGAGAACAGAAAATATAACATGTAGCACAGACAACCTTAATGTAATGCAGATTGTCATAAAAAGCGAGTAAAAAAGTCCTAATAGCCACTCCTAATAGGCCAGTCTTAGATTAGAGAAGTGTACTCTTAGAAATAATGTCCTCTCAGAGTTTGTACAGGAGCAGAAAAGGGAAATGCATGCTGTCAAACTCATGTTCCACCAAGGAATTAGCATTTTCATTTTATAGGAAAAGACCCGGAGAGGTTAAATGACTTTCCTAAAATCATAT
The DNA here is from genome assembly GCF_000334495.1 of Tupaia belangeri chinensis. NCBI lineage: Eukaryota > Metazoa > Chordata > Mammalia > Scandentia > Tupaiidae > Tupaia > Tupaia belangeri. The sequence goes on along the minus strand of NW_006159534.1, from coordinate 8,350,245 downwards.
AGCGAATAATAGACCTTAGACCCTCCCATGGGGACACATGCTACTAAGATACTGTATTCTTGGGACCACATGGGAAACCCGGATTTGATTCCTGGACCAATGTAAAGGCCAGCCACAGTGGCATGCACCTGTAATCCCAGTGATCAGGGAGGTTGAGGCAGGAGGATGACAAGCTCAAGGCTGGTTTGAACAATATAGAGACCCTACCTAAAATAGGACCAGGCATAGGAAAGGGTACCTGTGGTCCTAGGTACTTGGGAAACCGAGGGAAGAGGATTGTGATACAGTGAGATCCTGCCTTCAAAATGAATGAATGAATGAATGAATGACCTGGGATATTCTTACTGTTTTGCTGGGCAACAGAGGACACATTTGTGCAGTTCTTGTGCTCAAAGTTGTAGATCTCTGAGGATCTGAAAATATTAAAAAAGCAGATACAGTTTTAAAAATACATTTAGTATTTTCACTTTTCCCTTAAAAGAATCAAAAAACATAGTTACTGCTTTTCATTATTCCAGTTATACATAGTTAAGCTACACAAGGTCTTCTTGGCTGATGGAGACATGCCAAAATGTGCAATAGGGGGCATTTTACACACTCTAAGAGGCACTTGGGACTTAACACTTATCACAGAGAAAATAGTTTTAATTTATTCAGTATTACTGCCATGACCTTCTGATGCCCATGTTCTAACCGTGAAATAATAGTCACAGCTATCTTGCAATAAGTAAGGCACATTACTTATTTTTTATTCATCGTCTCATGGAATTGTTAAGAACTGTAGTCAGAAAGAAGGCAGCTAGGCATTCTGGTTTCCTTGGTACTCACAGGAAAACAGAATCATGGAGGATATAAAAGAGCCAATTATTGCACTAAAACTTAAACATTTGTGTGCCTTTGCTTGGGCCTGTTTTGCTTTGGAATTTTGTGTAAATTAATTCATCACTTGTCCTAATTTCTCTCAAGAGAATAGAGTAGGATGAATGAACAGTCACAATTAATTCCTGTGCAGAGAGCTTTCTTCATAGATGGATCAGCACGAAGGAAGTGATTTTGCCAAATCCCATCTCCAGCCTTCCCGATATAAGGGGTGAATTGAAAAGTCACATTGAATTCTCCCTTCTTTAAGGTGAACTGTTCAGTGGGTTGGAAAGGTCGATATGGCTGTTCAAATGCTTCTGAAAAATAAAATAAAATCCATTTTAACTTTGTAGTGCCTCGAAGTGGTAGCAGTGATAAGGGTACAACGGAAGTGAAAATTCTTTTCCTTTTGCCTCTCTACAGTTGATTCATTGATCTCAACATAATGCTAGGAATTGAAAATTTAAAGATCACTATATAAAATAAATAAATCAGGAATGTTACACAGAGAAAAAGGTCAGAATCCACAGCAGCAGAAATCAATTTAAAACTTTAAAAAGCATGAAACACATCAAGCAGGTAATCAAATCACCATTCACATATTTATTTTTAGTGTTTGTACCTGAAATATAGCTTTCTCATTGACAGGCTTTAGTCCTGATGCGCTGTTATCATCCCTTCAGGTTGTAATTCTATTTTTTTTTTTTTTTTAATGAGAGTCACAGGGTATTAATTCTTGTACTAAGCCAGTTGGTGACTCGGGCTGACCACTACTCCTTCAGAAGGTCATGATGGCTTGGGACCAGCAGTTAGCGTAATGGCTATGTCACTGGACTCCCATGTAGTAGATAGCAGTTCAAGTCCCAGACCCGGCGGCTTAAACTCATGCCGGGCATGTGTGCGTGCATGCTCAAGATCCCAAGAGGAGAATGGAGGAGAAGGGATTGCAGCGTAGCCATCCCCCTCCCCCGGGGGAGTGATTGCTCACTTTCTGTCTCCCTGTTTCTCTCTTTCTGGTGAGTGTATTGCCCTGTAGCAAAAATCTTCTCCAAGAAAAACAAAAAAGGTGATGATAACTATGAGATCATCCTTTAGATCACTCCTGGTGGAATTCTACTAAAATTATCCCAGAAACATTTCTGGGCCTCATTTTACAAAGAAGCTATCATAAAAATAAATTATTTAAATAATATTTTTTGATATCACATTATTAAGAAATAACTTTTTTTTAATCCCTTTGCCTATACTTAATTCAAAGCCCGTATATTTCATCTCAATGAAAGCAAAACATAGTTCTAGCTTGTGGCTTTAAAAATAGCCCTCCTTAAAAAAAAAAAAAAAATAGCCCTCCTTCTCCTGATCATTAGGTCCTGCCCAGAGCATCTCTTTCAACCCGGGTTTCCTGAGAATATTAAGTTCTAATGGCCTGAAGCAGCCTTCATAAGTAATAAATCAACTTCTTTCCTATGCATTTGAAATGCTGCCAGTCCTATAGCAACCTTGAAAGAATTGACAGAATAATCAGTTACATGATATTCTAAAGGACTTCATTCTCATGGGGAATCCCTCTTGAGAAAGGAGGCAGGGCATGACTTTTTGACATTGTTCCTTGCATCTGTTGCAAAAGAGGAACACAACAAAAGATGAACCTGTAACCGTGAGACCCATATTACAAGCCTCTTCTCCTAGGCCTTGGAAAGGACATCACCCTTCTGTTTCCTGGGCACCAGCATGAATGCTCAGAGGACTTAAGCAGGCAGAGGTAGAAGAGCACCTGGGACTTTCAGGTGGGAAAACAGTGCATCTTAGGGTATACTGGCTGCTCTCCCACGCATGTAGCTTCCCGACATCAAAGAGTTTACCATATGTTTCTACTTTGATGAGTGCTGCAAGGAAACTTGTCTCCTAATGCTCCCTTCCTCTATTTGTCTTCCTCTCTAGTCTTGCCTCGGTTGATTGCATTTCTGAAGGCTCCTTGTTATGAACCACAGGTTTGTGTCCCCGCAAAATTCACGTGTTGAAAATCTTACCCCTAATGTATGTTGCTCTTTGGTGGGGCTCTTTGGAGGTCATTTAAGATTAGAGAAGGTCGTAAGGATAGGGCTCCCAGATGGGATCAGTGCCTTTATAATAGAGACCCCTGAGAACTCTCTCGCCCTCTTTTCTTCATGTGAGGGAGGACACAGAGAGAAGACATTGTCTATGAAACAGGAAGGAGTTGTTCATGCCATACAGTTTACGGTATTGTGTTCTAGCAGCCCAAAGGAACTACAGCTTTCCTGATCATGACTAGACTCAGAAAACTTAATCTCACATTTATAGTTTTAATCAAGCTAAAGGAACAGAAGACAAAGAAATTAAGGGTAGTATTTATACTACTAGTTCTAGTAACACTTCTGAAATACAAGAGATGTTCAAAAAGTTCATGGAAAAATAATACTGTGACATTAGGCATAAATTTCAATTTTTCTGTGTGTGTACCAAAAATAAAATGGTACTTTAATCTCACGTTTTCATGAGCTTTTTGAAGTCTTTTTTGCATATATGTACATATTTTTATCATTTGATCCTTATAGAACATGAGCGGTAAGTAACATCTACTTTTAATTGTCAAAGCTACCAAGGCTGAAGAGGGATGACTTATTCAAGCTTACATGGCTGACATTCCACACAGCTGAATCTTAAGTCTCATTTTATTATTTCATACCAAGTTGAACTATAGACAATTTTCTATTGTCTCTAGACATTTTTGTAATTCTAGTACTTTATACAAGGTATCTTCAAAAGTTTACGGAAAATGTGTATTATGGAAAATTTGTGCATTGATTTCCTTTTTCCTTTTCCTGCCTCAAAATATCACATTTGTAATTTAATTCCATTTTTTCATAAACTTTTTGGAGACCCTCTTTCACATTCAAATGAAAAATTTGCCCAATTTTTTGCCTCCAGTGTTCTATTATGCTGTGTCTACATTGTATTGACAATGTGTTATGAAGCTTTTGTAATGACTAGAGATCTAGTAAGAAGAATTTTTAGATCATCTCTAAGACTTTCAGACAGTGGAAAGGCAAAGTCATGGGAAGCAGATGGAAGCACCATTTATTTTAAGAGTTCCCAGGAAATAAGTTTGCATCTTTTGTTTTTCTAAGTTTGTTTTTTATTATCATAGAAAACATATGTGTGTACATGAGTGAGAGAGAAAGAGAGACAGAGAGAGAGAGAGCACTCTTGACAGGATCTCATCAGACCATGACTCCTTTCCCCAGTTCTCTAGCTCATCAGGATCTAGGCATGTTTCAGGTTGATTGCTCCAAGGATTCAAACCTGTGGTTGGACGCGTAGCTTTCAGCCCTGTCGTTCAGTAAGCTCCTGCCTGCAGCAATGAGGCTTGGGGCAGTTTGCTTCTTTGTAGGTACTTACAGAACCATGTAAGTGTTCTACACTATCACAAATATAGTATCCTCTGAATCACAAAACACTGTGATGACAGAATTTTCTTTTGAACAATGGTTAAGTATTGTTTTTCTGATTATAAGTTAATAGAGATACTTAGTCCACAATACATGTTCATTCTTATCTTCTGGTTGTTTTCAGTGTAGGAGTGAGATGAATGTAAACATGCATGTTACTGTTCTATCAGCAGTTCTGAGAAATGTTTATTTCATTGATATCTGGAAATGGGTCAGTGGTTCCCAGTGGCTAAGCGAAATACTAAGCGGGGTGGACAACTGTAAAACTATGAGAAAGTGAGAACCTGATGATCATGGAAAGGGGAATGAGACCATCAGAATTCATGGATTTGTGAAGTCAATAAAACAAAGTGTTAGTCATTCAATTCTAAAGCCCTAACATGGTGGGTTTCTTTTAGGCTTAAGTGAGGCAGGTATCCAATAAAAGGAATCATGTATGAATTCAAACAGCAGGCCACAAAATTTACAATTCAAGGAGCTGGGAAACTTAAATGGCTTCAAAAAATGTGAACAACAAAGAACAACAAAGTCATAAATAGCTGCAAAGAAAAGCTGGGATTTAAATCAAAGAACTGAAACATTAGAGCAATTCTTACATTTCAAAACCATTGTAAATCTGCTGCACTTTGTGGATGTATTGAAAAGCCCCTTTCCTTTGTTGAAAATGCTTTAAAATGACAAGCTCAACCAAGAGCCTCTTAACATCTCTTATTGGTTATTCCTGCCAATATCTCTGAGGATTAGCTAAATCCAGGGCCTATCTGGCATCCTCTGCCTTTTTCTCCCTTCGAAATCAATGGCTGCTTTTAAATATTTTGTTTTCTGAATATTCATTGATGATGCTATTTCAAAGGAGTGATTGGTCTATCTTTGCTAAATTTCAAGTTGATTCCAAAAGCTCAAACAGAAGAACTCATCCAAAAATCAATAAGAAAGTCCACCAGAGAGACCATTTATTAATGTGGAAATCTGGTCTCTCCTCTTGAGAGAAGGTTGATAATTGGATTCTTGATTCTGTCTTCTAAAGTGATAAGAGATGTGATTAATAAAAAAAGAATGTAAACAATTTAATCTGTTATCTCTGAATTTAAAAGACACGAAAACAAAGATAGTTTCTGAATAGACCAGTTCTTGAAAATCATTGGCAATTTTGCTTAATATTTATAAGACAGGGTTACATAGGCAGTTGTGGATATTTGACTCCAAAATCTGTAAGAAGACATGTTTAAGTAAAGGACTTAAAGTTTAATATTTTAATCTGATGAAATAATTTTTTAAAATTATTGCCCAATGGCATATGAACTCACCAGAGATGGAGAGAAAGACACAGAGAGAGGGAGCACTTCCTAAAGAGGCATGGTCATGCTATAATCCCTTTTCTACCATTTCTCTGTCTTGTCAGGAGTTTGGTCATGCAGCCAGTATGTTTTTTAAGCTGTGAGGGCCAGAGCTTGAACCACAGTTGGCCATGTAGGATCAGGCTCCCATCGCATAGGACTTAATTCCTGTGCTATGGGGCTGGCCCAAAGTGAGAATTCTTAAATAATTCTAATAGAAAAAAAAATTATAAAGTGATACGTACTTTTAATTATGAAAACTACAACATGTAAACAGCACGGAAGTATGTAAAATGAGAAATAGGAGTCCTCTCTAATTCCCTTTGGACCTTGACACAGATAGTAAAATTGATGGAAATCATTAAAGCACTTATAATTGAAATGGAATTATATATACACACACCACAAATAAATTATATGTAAACCCTGAGTAGTAATATTGGAGTAAATATCAAAAAAGAACCGCAGAGATCTGAAATGCAAAGGGGGCTACAGTTATTTTCGTTTGAGATAAGAGAGGTAGGGTGAGGGACAAGGAAAGACCTCAGTAGGAAAGTAAATATTCAGTAGGATTTCCACAGGCATGGATAGAAAAGGGAAGAACACAACTGACAAGGAATACTGTGTGAGAAGGCGAGGCAATGAGCGATTGCTGAGTATGTCAGGAGCATGAGGTACTGCGGAGAGAAGCAAGTTATACAACTAGAATGGCAGCTATGGATCATCCTGTGGAGAAATCTGCGGGGACATTTAACTTGCAGAGACTTCATGGGGATATCAGGTCAATAAAAATTTCAAACAGGAGATGAAATATTCAGACTTGTTTTCAAATTAATTATGGGATTTATCAAATGTGGGTGTAAACAGAAGCTAAAGAATCCATTTAAGAGAAAATTTCAAGGGGCCAGTCTGTAACCTACTGGTTAAGGGAGGTGAATGGCAGATAGTTGACCATGTGGTTCGAGACACAGCAGGTGAATGTGCGTGCCTGCCTAAAATCCCCAAAGGAGGGAGAGATGGAGGAGAAGGGACTTAGAGCATGACCATGACCCATGAGGGTGCTTTCTTCTCTCCCTCTCTTTTTGTCTCTCTGTCTTTCTCCAACAAATGTGTGTACCCTCTGGGAAATTAGAGCGAGAGAGAGAGAGAGAACTTAAAGCAGGGCATGTGTGAACTCAGTTGATGGCAAAGGAAGAAGTGGGTTTGAGAATGACCACAAAGGCACGTTTTAGAAAGGTTAAGAAGTGAGAAAGTGAGCTTGGAAGGGAACAAAGAAAATAAGGATTCCAACACAGTTTATCACTCTATGCAAGTCTTATTCCTTTCCACCTTGAAGCCTAGGATGAGGAATTTATTAAATATTCACATGCTCTGTCATCTTCTCTTTCCATCTCTTTATCCTACATATCTTCTAGAATCAGCTTAGTATCTTTCCCATGAAGACTCCCCACTAATTGAGAAGACATTGACAACTCTCCTACTTCAACACTGTCAGCAATTGAGATTAGCCTTCAGGCTCTTTTTGAAAGTTACAGTGACATCTTATAGGAACAAAAAGAATCTTGAGAACTTGTGCTACTCTGTTACAGATATTTGATATAGTTTTTCCCCCCTGCATCCTGGGTGAACACTACTATTACAAAAAACCTGTAGTTAACTAGGTCACATTATTTTGATCTCACATTATTTTCTTTTTTCTTAATTTTATAGTTGTAAAAACTCCACTTGTTTGTGAACCAGCAGTAAGCGTGATGGCTATGTCGCTGGACTCCCACGTAGTCGACTGTAGTTCGCATCCCAGACCCGGTGGCTTAAAACTCACGCCAGGCGCGTGTGCGTGCGTGACCAAGATCCCAAGAGGAGAAAGGAGGAGAAGGGATTGCAGTGTGACCATCCCCTCTGGGGGGTGATTTCTCACTTTCTGTCTCTATGTCTCTCTCTGACTGTCTGGCGAGTGCATACGCCTTATAGCAAAAAAACAAACAAACAAACAAACAAAAACAAACAAAAAAACCTCTCAAAACAAAACAAAACAAAAAAACTCCACTTGTTTTGTTTGTCTACCCAAAGTCCTTTTCTTCATTAAGTTTTGTATTTCTCTGACTCGCTCTCTTATTATTCAATGGCCTCTCTTTCTGTCTTTCATTCTCTCTCTTTTCTTTTTTCCTCTTTTTTCTTGTATTATTTTCTACTATATAACTGTATCTTTCTGTCTTTCAATAGAGCTTCATGTTAAATAAAGCATTGACAAACACCTTTGTTTTGTCTGCCTGGCACCCCTTCAATTCCACTCTTTTTCCAGAGTTATAAAACAGAGTATGTGTCCCCAAATCCAGGAATGGCAATGAAAGGGAGAGGCAGTTTCTCCTTGGGTCCTAGATTATAAACTATAATGCTCACATGGGTGGACAGCCATCTCTGATGCTCCTCCACTCATCAGAGAACTGAGAGAAGACTCTGGGCCAAGAAAAGTGAGCTCGGCCCTCCACCCTCCAATACACATGCCAGGAGAGGAGCCGGAGAAGGCAGGAAGAATGTTCTAAATGGTCTAAGACCCACTCACATTCTCATCCATGAGGTACCTTAGAACTAATTTCCATATTCATGATGGTTTAAATTGGATTCTGTTACTTGCAACCCAACAGCAAGCCTAGTTTCTTATCTGTCTGTCCATTTATTTTGAGTAGAGGTTGTATCCTTAAGATGGTTCAGGAAAATGCTTTATTTGAAAAATAGCAAAAATAACATCCATATATTAGGAAAAAAATCTATTCCTAGTATAGTTATGTAAAATCACAGAAAGACATTTCTAAGCTTTCAGATTAGTTGTTTTTGAAAAAAAAATCTATTGTGTGTTAAGATGACTGACACAGATTTGCATGTAGCTAGATTTTACTCGTTTATATTTTAGTTTTGTTTACTCATGAAAATGACAGCTTTTTAGTATGAAATTTTGAGTTAACATCCTGACTGCCATCAGCTGTAACATGTGGTGAAATCATATCATTTGGAAGCAGCTTTAATTGAATGATAGATGCAGAAAACAGTTTGTGTTGCAAATTTTAATCTTATTATTCTTATTTAACTTCCATTAGAGACCAACCCTACTTCTGCTTTCTCTTCTCTCATTGACAATTCACAAGTGCAAATAACTTTTTGTTTTTCCCTTAGCAGGGTTTATCTTTTTTTTAGGGGTTTTTGCTATAGGGCACGTGCGCTCGCCAGATAGAGAGAGAGAGAGACAGAGAGATAGAAAGAGAGAAATCATCCCCTGGGGGGATGGCCACACCGCAATCCCTTCTCCTCCATTCTCCTCTCGGGATCTTGGGCATGCACACACATGCACCTGGCGTGAGTTTAAGCCACCAGGTCTGGGACGCGAACCACGGTCAACTACGTGGGAGTCCAGTGACATAGCCATTACGCTAACTGCTGGTCTCCCTTAGCAGGGTTTCTTGAAGGAAGAAGAATTATAGGAATGCTTAAATTATGTAATATCTGCCACTACCTAATTGTCTAAAAAGTCCAAGGAGCACTTTAAGGATCATTTCTCTCACTTTTTTATGACTAGCATTCAAAATAATGGTACACACAAGAATTTGAACGTTATGTGCACATAGGAGAAAGCCCATCCAATATGCCCATTTAATCTCTCATTTGCATCTCCAAATGCCTCTGCTTAATGGTGGGTTACGATAAGAAGCTAGAGAACTTCTTTTAAATTTCAGTTGATTCATTTCTCTTTTAGAACTCGAGAGAGAGTATAAAATGTTTTAACATAACTTTACACAAATGTTTTGCCTACAGCCAAGGTGTCTCTATAAAGAATGAAATCAATAGTAATGATATTGTGATAAAGTTCTGGCAAATAGAGCCGCACGTAAATTTAATTTAACTCCCATCATTATTTAGAACATTAGAGAGCTAGAAAGGTTTTTAAAGCCGTGATTTTGTTTTCATCAGTATGTGGAAGCCCTATTTGGCGTGCCTCTCTACAATAATTAGTAATTCTCTTCAAAGATGTACCTGCATAATGCGTTCCTTCTTTTATTCAGTTAAGTGTGTGGGTGGGAACTGTTTAACCTGAGTGTTTGAAACGCATCACCAACACTGAAGTGACATCCAACCTATTCCAAAGGAAAAGCTAATGAGGAATTCCTGGAAAAAGAGCAACGTGTTGGAGTTCAATAATGTCTTTCATCTTGAAAGTTTCCACATGGCAGTGAACCTGAGTGTCACATCGACAAGACAGCTTCATAAATAGCCCCTGATATATTCTCATACAGGGAAGGAAGAAATTTCTCTAATAAGTAAATGTAAGAATCCCTGAAATACATGGAACTGGAAGAATAAATGTTTTAACCTACAGGACACTGAGTTCTTCTGTCCCACTGTTTTTGACTTGGAGTGATTACTTTTTCAGCCAATGTTACATAAAAAGGAAAAAAAAGAAACATTTCAAATGTCTCAGGACCAAATATTTTCTTTTTTTCTTTTGCTATGTTTAATTATCTACCCAAAAAGATGTGATGAATCTTAAATGAAAATGAATGTCCTAGGGGACTGACCATTATTTATGTCCTTTCTCTGGACTCTCTTCCTCTCACTTAAACTCCGATGTGTTGGCCTGCTTCTCAGTATCAACCCTTGTTTGTCTGGAGCCTTCCCAGTTTCATTATTTCTTTTCGAATATCTATCATGTGTGTGTGTGTGTGTGTAAAAATTTTTTGGAGAGATTTTCACTATAGTGCATATGTTCACTTAAGAGAGAGACAGAAAGCAGAAATCACCCCCTAGGAGTATAGCCACTCCTCAATCCCTTCTCCATTCTCCTCTCAGGATTTTGGGCACACACATACAAACATCTGGCATGAGTTTTAAGCCACCAGGTCCAGGATTCAAACAGCATTTGACTATGTGAGAGTTCAGAGATATAATCATTGTGCCATCTGCTGGTCCGTATTATGTTTATATTTTTATAGAGCAAAAATTATAGAACTTTTTTTTTTAACAGAGAACTTTACGTTTTTTTGTCCGTTAAATGTTTGTTCCCTTTATCCCTCCTTGCCAACCTCTACCACCCACTCCCTTCCCTTACAGTCTCTTATTCTCTCTATTATTGTATCTTTGGATCTTTTCATTCCTGCCATAAAGTGCAGGCATTCAGTACATAGTAAGTGGGATATACATTCTGTCTCTTTTGAAGTCTGACTCACTTTGCTCATCATTAACTCCTCTATATTCATCTCAGTTCCAAATCTTAATTAACTTTCCCTTTTGTTTTGGGTCTCTCCAAAAAGTTAAACAAGGTCTTAAAAATTCAGCAACCTCTCCACACCTTTTTAAAACCATTAAGCCTCTATTTTGAGTGAGGCATTTTGTATGTTAGCATTACAAATATACAATTCCTCAAAAAGTGCACATCTCAGAGAAAACAAGTTACATTTGTAACTAAAATGTGAACAGTTTCACAATACAGGTATAAAAAATTTTAAATGGGGACCAGCAGTTGGTGTAATGGCTACGTTGTTGGACTCCCATGTAGTCAAGTGTGGTTTGAATCCTGGACCCAGTGGCTTAAACTCACACAGGGCGCATGTGCATGTGGTCCCAAGATTCCAAGAGGAGAATGGAGCAGAAGGGATTGCAGCGCGGCCATCCCCCCTGGAGGGTGAATTCTGGCTTTCTGTCTCTCTGTCTTTCTAGCAAGCACATGCACCCTATAGAAAAAAACCTCTCCAAATTTTTTTTTCTTGAATGTGTAGAGCCATAGATAGTTCTCAACTACTTTGCAAAACACACTTACTTTAATCACACATAGTGAATCAGTTTGTATTGAATAAAAGATCAGTTTTGCAAAGAGTACTCAATTTAATTTCTTTTTTCTTCTAAAGAAGCTCAAGAGGCAAATTTATCAAGAACATATGACATGGGAACCAGCAGTTAGCGTAATGGCTATGTCGCTGGACTCCCACGTAGTCGACCGCGGTTCGTGTCCCGGACCCGGTGGCTTAAAACTCACGCTGGGAGCGGGTGTGTGCGTGCCCACGATCCCAAGAGGAGAATGGAGAAGAAGGGATTGCGGCGTGACCATCCCCCCTGGGGGGTGATTTCTCGCTTTCTGTCTCTATGTCTCTGTCTGTCTGGTGAGCGCACGACGCGCCCTACAGTGAAAATCTCTCAAAAAAAAAAAACATATGACAGAAAGATATTTTCATTTCGGCAAACATGGATGCAATCTCCTTCTAAAAAGGACTTTTTCACAGTTTACATAGTTCTTGCTTACATGTATGAATATTCCCTCTGACTTTCCTTTTAACTAAATCCCCTTTCTTTCAGGGGTCACATAGACCCAATCTTCAACAAGAAATCTAAGATAAACCTATCCATAGGAATCTATGTCTGCTTATTGCTTGACAACTTATTGGTTCTAATAAATCTTTGGCACTGGACAAGTTGTCATTGCTAGATAATAGATTGTAAAAGAAAAAGGGCCTGTGGCTTCCGACCTCAATGATGAGGGAAAAAGATTATTTTGATGTGATAATTACGACATTACAGCAGACATTTAAGTAGCATTGTTTCATTCATCCTTACTCTCGATAATATGTGTATTACTATTATCTCCACTTTACATATGAGCAAACTGAGTCTCATAGTGCTAAAGTGTTTATATACCTTATCAGCACAGCCAGAAACTCAGAAACTCAGGTCTAATCTGGCCTAAATGCATGCTCTTTTTTTTCTTTTTTTAATTCACTTTTCATTTTTTCTACAAGAAAGACAGACTGAGAGACAGCCTCCCCGATAGAGTCTTGGGTCTTGATAGTGCGATCTATCCCTAGTTTCAAGTAGCACGAGATTACGGGCAACCACAAAACCAGCATACACAGGGAGGTCACTACACCTAAACCAGGAACCTTCCCAGTGGGTCAGCTTCAGAAAGCTTGGTTTTACCAGAACCATCATCTGAGCCCTAAATGCATGTTCTTAATCATTCAAATATTTACGTTGAGATTAAAATGTACTGAAAAGCCAATACATGTGTAAAAACTGTGTGGAAGCAAGTACATTTGTAAAAAGTCCTGTGCAATTTAATAGGCTCATCTGTACATCTCTGACACAAAAATAGGCTCTTTGACTTAGTGAAGAAACTTACCCACTCCTGAAATGTCTATGGAAAAACAAAACTCTGTAAAATATTAAAGGAGGTTTATTCTAAGCTAGTCTAAGTGACTACAGCTCAGGGAAATGTAATGCCAATGGAGAAAGTGCTTCTTAGGTAGTTAGGTCAGAGGTCACAGCAAATCTTTTATACATTTCAGGAAAGTATCTGCAATCAGAGTTTTAAATCAATACATGGAGATTGTTCATTAGTTTGGCCCAAGAAAGGAGGATATCGTGAAACAGTGGTGTAGAGTGAGAGGCTTACCGGTCGTAGGTAAATTTAGAAATTCTTTGTTATTTTCTAAAACTACAAGGCTTTATTTACAACTTGAAATCAGAAGGTAGAAAGGTTTAAGATTAACCTTAACATAGGTATCTGAGTCTTTTGGCCATAAACAAAATTGTCCTAAATAATTTTAACATGTGTTAGTTACTCTTTTTTTAAAATTTTAATATTGTATTGAGAGATGATTAATATATTATTATACACGTTTTCTAAATGGGTTCACTAAATTATCCATTACTGAACAGAAACTTGATTGTTAGTAACAATAAGAGTAGTAATAATAACTACAGTGTTTAGATGGTTTCTTTTTCCAGGCACTCCTGAGGTTTTTACCAAATTTAATGAATCATCACTACAATATATCTAGGTAAATCTAGATAAATTTTCTTTTTTTTAAAAAAAAAAACAATTTATGATCTGATATTTTTTAACTTCTTTTTTTAGTTTACATTTTTAAATTTCATTTTCTTTTATACATTCAATCACATTATTTAGCTTACAAAGTGAGCATTTCAACATGTGAACATTTCTCCCTAGTCCAGTTGATAAAGCTATAAAATATCTTCAACAGATAAGTCTTTTGTCCCTGTTGCTATCTAGCTTGCTCTATTTGTCTGCTTTTAGTATTTTCCTTCTCATTTAATTGCTGTTGCTGCTAGTATGAAAGCAGATAATCAAGCATATTAAAGTCTTGCTTAATATAAACTTTAATAGACTCTGAGTGAAAGTGTGAGGAAACTTTGGTAGATAAGATGGATGTGGTTTTATATGTGACTTTTGTGACTAATTTTAGCTTATAAACAGTAACTTGGGTTTCTCTTCTGTTTTTGTCATTGCTTTTAGTTTTTGTTGTTTTCTTTTGGTTTTTGGTTGGTTTCTTGCACATTCCAAATGCCAGCAAAGTATATGAGTAAATCACATCTGAACAAAGATAAAAGAACAAGACATTTCCATGATCACATTTTCAGCCTAGAACACAAATCTTTTTCTTATATGTAGTTTATCTTTTCTTGTTTTTGTTTGTTTGTTTGTTTTGTTTTGTTTTGTTTTTATTGTGGAAATATGGCTCAGAAAAATGAAGGATTTTAAAAAATACAATCACAGGGGTGATTTTAATTTTGAGCCTGTGGGATCCAATCAACTGAGAGGTTATGTGGCTTTACAGAGAAAACACCTTACTTATGCCCCCCACTAGACGTGATTGTTGCCGTATCTCAGGATGCCAAGGTATTAGAGTGCGAATCAGGGAGGTTTCCATGTCTGTCTAATCCAGCATGTTTTAACCATTAAGCAGATAATATAATGGCTTAAAAGCTGATAGAAGGCAAGACAAAGCAGCTTATTCTTCATTTCTGAACATTGTGTCAGGTGAATCGAGGGCAAGGAGTAACATAATAAAAAGTCGTAAGAATATACCTATTTTCATGTTTCTGTACTTAGATATCTTTATTGCATGAATAGGCATGAGGTCTTTAGTTAACATGGTGTCTTTCTTCCTTTCTTAGTTGAATGCTGAACCACATGATGATCACAACCAAATAAAAAGGCACATAGGGTCACAAAATCACAATTGTTAATAAAGCTATTACTGAAGAGTGTTCATGTACAAGGAAGGTTTAATCCTGCAACCCAATCCTGAGCAGACTTGCTCACCCACTAGGGCAGGCCTCTTTCCATCAGTTGAATTGCACGTGGTAATCCAAGAGAAAAGCATGGGCCCTGGAAGCCAATTTTTCATTCCCAACGCATCTGATGAAACAGCTCAGCTCCCCTGGAGTAAACAAGGGGGAAAAAGAGGCAGAGGATTAAATTAATGAGATTCCTTTCATATAAAAAGAAATAGGATGGAGAATAAGATCCCTAAGTTTCAGGGATGCACAAAGACATTTCAAGTCAAATATTTTTTGTGCTATCTGTATACCAGGCTTTACATATGTTCTATCATTTGACCTTGAAATACTTTACCATACCCCAATTCCACAAAAATCACCATGAAGAACTAATTATTATTATCACCATTTAATGGATGAGGACACTTGAGTCTTAGAGAGTTTACTTGCTCAAAGTAACATGGATAATATAATTGGAAGAGATAAGAGTCAAATACAGGCTTGTCTTACCCAAAAACCCATTCTTCCTACATCTTCAGTTATTTCCCATGTTAATAAAGCTAAGAAGTGGCCATAAGGTGATGTGGTGCTTAAGGTGCTGGACTCTCACATGACTGAAACAGTTTGAATCCCAGACCAGGCTTAAAAATCACACCAGGTGTGTGTGTGTGTGTGTGTCTGGTGTATACCCAAAATCCCAAGAAGAGAATGTAGGAGAAGGGATTGTGGCATGACCATACTCCCTGGGGGGT
>NW_006159534.1:8324024-8334735 GCF_000334495.1 Tupaia belangeri chinensis | reverse complement strand
TCTCTCTCTCTCTCTTTCTCTCTCTCTCTCTCCCCCCTTCTGGTGAGCACATGTATCCTATGACAAAAAACTAGGGGAAAAATTAAGTTAATAATACCTATCTAAGTAAATTAGTTTAAGTTAGAAACCATTCTGAAGCTGTGTTGATGGGAATTTGATAGTTCATTGATATAAAGTTTAGCCTGTGTTTTTCTTTTAACTTTTAAATTTGAAATCATTTTAGATTTACAAAAAGACGCAAAAATTACACAGAGAATTCCCATATGCTTTTTACTCAGGTTCTCTTGGTAGTTAACATCTAAGACAATTAAGGCATAATTATGCAAACAGGACATTGATATGCTACATTACTATTTATACTACAAACTGTACTCAAATTTCACCTCAGGTTTTGCTGCTAACTATGAATTTTTTTGAGAGCATGAACTGGTTCATACTCATTTTGTAGCCAGAGTGGCCAAAGGTGAGGGCAGTTCAAATTTGGGAGACAGTGACTACGTGGGGAATGAGTAAGTGGATAAATGGGTTTCAGGTCCCATATTACAGCTTGAGCGTGTGTGTGTGTGTGTGTGTGTGTGAGAGAGAGAGAGAGAGAGAGAGAGAGAGAGAGAGAGAATGTGCTTCACAGGTTTAGAAGCTCATGAGGGAAGTCTGAGGCGATGATTTGAATAAATAGTATTCAGAATTACACTCCACATTGTAGTCTGAGAAACACAGCCCGTTAGAACTGTGAAAAATGTGTAAAAAAATGAGAAAGAGTATCCTTCTAAGACTGGAAGACAGATAGATATGGAGGAGTCTACTAAATGGGCAGATGGCTATGGTGTTACACTCATTTTGGTATATGTGTATGTGCATATGTGCACACAAGTGTGTGTGCATGCATGTACATACGTGTGTGTGTATTTCATATCATCCTTCAGGAAGCACCTGGATGATACAGGCAGCAGCTGTTAGCAATCAAATCAGTATTTATAGGCAGGATTTAGACTTGAACATTAAAGCAAATCATAGAAACTCCTTTGCTTGAAGAGGAAATGCAGACAGATGCTTTTAAAGCTTCTATTTTCTTTCTCACTGAACTCAGTAGAGATAACATTAATGAAGTGTGAATTTGCTATGGCAAGGGTTTCTGAGAACTTCAACAGTAAACACTCTTTTATCTCAACCTTTATTATGAAAGAAAGTAAAACCAAGAGAAAGGCGATATTTAAATCACAAAATTCCTGTTAATAACTTAATGGACCCTAAAATGGCAATTTTTCTTGCTGCTTTCCCCACCTCCTGGTAAGCAAAATTAAAATATTAAAGTAACAAAGTTTAGAAAGGCAAGAATATGGCATTTTTCTTAGTTGGTATATGAAAGTGTTATGAGAACTGAATTTTCTCAAGAAGTCCTACTTCTTAAATGTTTTAATCCTTTTATTATTGTTCTTTAGATGGAAGACGTCATAGCACGTATGCAAGACGAAAAAAATGGAATTCCTATTCGGACTGTCAAAAGCTTTCTTTCCAAGATACCTAGTGTCTTCTCTGGTAAGTCTGCATTTAGCATCGCTTTGTTTTCTCCAGCACATTTTACTAACTAAAATCTATTGCAGCTCTTCACTGTGGAATTTCTGTCCCTAACTATAAAATGTCCATGGCATGTTCATGATCAGCTTAGACATTTGAAATGATAGTGGCACAAAGCAGAACCAAAAACCCCAACCTTTCTGTAAGTTAGTGAAGACAAAATGAACAAATATGAATCTACAGACATTATATCTTTATATATAGAATTTAGGCGGGCAAAACAGATTAAATAAATAAAACAATGAGGAATGAGGAAAGGGTTTCTGCAGAGCACTATTGAGCTGAGTTTGCAGGAACCAAACTGAAGAGAACAGGAAGGGGCGAAAGGGACAGACAGACTGAGTCAGATTATGAGGATCTTTAAATTTTTTTTTTTTAATTATTGATGATAGTATGTGTACTCATGAGAAAAGAGAAAAGCACCTTTGACAGGGTCTCATCACACTGCGATCCCATTTCCTTAACCCTCCAACTTTTCAGAATCTTGGGCATGCGCACACCTAGTGTGTTTTTGGGCTGACCTAGGAATCTGAACCCGTGGTCAGTCATGTGGCTTCTAGCACTGCAGTTCATGTTGCAAGGCTGAACCTATGAGGGTTTTTGAAAGCCAAATGAAGGAATCTATTTCTAATATATGGTAACAGAGACTTCTAAACATTTTTTTTTTGAAGAAGAAGAAGAAGAAATTTTCTGCTATAGGGCGCGTGCGCTCGCCAGACAGACAGAGAGACAGAGAGACAGAAAGCGAGAAATCACCCCCAAGGGGGGATGGCCACACTGCAATCCCTTTTCCTCCATTTTCCTCTCAGGATCTTGGGCACGTGCGCACATGCTCCCGGCGTGAGTTTTAAGCCGCCGGGTCTTGGACCCGAACCACGGTCAACTACATGGGAGTCCAGTGACATAGCCATTATGCTAACTGCTGGTCCCAGAGACTTCTAAACATTTTTGTAGAAGATGTGATGATGAAAAAACTGGATGAATTACTATTTAGTAAGGGTCCTTGCCACCCTGGTAAGTTAAAGCTCTTGCAGGAATAGTTTGGGTATTGTTTGATAGCCAAGGACTGAAAGAATAGAGGGAAAAAAGCATGAGAGTTTGGTGGAAAATGGGCATGCAGAATAAAAGAGACCACAGGGGCTAGCCACAGCAACTTGTGTGCTAAGACACTGTGCTCTATTGGGAATCCCAGGTTCTATTCCCATTCCAACCTAAAACCAGGCATAATGGTGTATGCCTGTAATCCTAGAACTTAAGGAGGCTGAGGTAGAAGAATCTTGAGTTCAAGCCTGGCCTGGGCAGTGTAGTAAAAGAAGAGCAGGGTATGATGATGCACACTTTTGGTACCAGCTGTAAGGTTGAAGCAGGTGGATCATAACATGGTGACACCATCTAAAATAAATAAAGAAAGATGTGGTGCAGTCTGTTTTATTTATTTTTTTTTAAGAGGTTTTTGCTATAGGGTGCTTGTGCTCGCCAGACAGACAGAGACAGAAAGTGAGAAACCACCCCCCCCCAGGGGGGATGGCCATGCCACAGTCCCTTCTCCTCCATTCTCCTCTCGGGATCTTGGGCATGCACGCACACGCGCCCTGCGTGAGTTTTAAGCCACCGGGTCCGCAACTCAAACTGCGATCAACTACATGGGAGTCCAGCAACATAGCCATTATGTTTTTTTTTTTTTTTTGAAAGGTTTTTGCCTATTGATTTTCTTTTTTTTTTTTTGAAAGGTTTTTGCCTTGAGGTTCATGTGCTCACCAGAGAGAGAGAGAGACAGAAGCAGTGAGAGGGAAGTGAGAAATCATCCCCCCAGGGGGGTGGCCATACCAAAGTTCCTTTTCTTCCATTCTTCTCCTGGGATCTTGGGCATGCATTCTCATGTGCCCAGCATGATTTTGAAACCAGTAGGTCCAGGACTCGACCTGTAGTCGGTCAGGTGGGAGTCAGTGATATAACTGCTATGCCATCTACTGACTCCCTGTTTTGTTGGTTTTGTTTGTTTATTTTAAATTTTGAGACTGAGAGAGAAAAGAATTATTGTCAGACATAAAACCAAAATGTTTGATTGGAAGCAACTAGAGAAATCCAAGAGAAAATGAGTAATAGTTAAAAAAAAAAAATCTGTGTTCTGGGGGCCAGCAACAGGTGGTGTGGTGCTTAAAGCACTTGACTCTCACACAGCCTACTGCAATTCAAGTTTTAGACCCAGCAGCTTGAAAATCATGCCAGGTACATGTGCATGTGTACCCAAAATCTTTAAGAGAGAGCAGAGAAGAAGGGACCAAGGCATGGCCATCCTCTTGGGATTATTTCTCACTCTCCCTTTCTCTATCTCTTTCTGTCTCTCGCTGGCAAGAACATGTACCTTATGGTAACCACTCCCCACAGCCAAAAAAAAAAAAAATAGAAATAAAATCTATGCTCTGACTCCATGAGGCAGTGTAGGCCTTGTTTGTAGGGACTGGGGTGTGCTGAGACCTCTGGAAGAGTGAGGTCAGATTGGCTCCTCCTCAGCAATGAGTAATGAGAGTAGTAAAGAGGCTGATGTGAGCATGGCAAGGCACACTGATGGGATCTTAGGCAAGAGTGGTGTGATGCTGTGATGCTTCCACAGAGACTGGGATAAGGGAAGTCCAGTGAGGAAAGGGGAGGAATGGAGAGTGGAATAGCAAGCTAGCAGGCCCAGGCTTGCCCAGGTTTGGGTGTTGATGGCTACCTTGCACTCCAAGAGAAGAGAGGGAACTGGTGGCCATCAGGGCTGTCATGGAGTGACATTTCCTTCTAACACAATGTGTCCTCAATTTTTCCTGTGACTTTCATTTCCATTTTGCTCTAGTTTCTTGTCTTCTTTGACATGCCCTGTAATTTCCACATCTGTGGCTCTTCTCTTCTCCCCATCACACTTAGAAGCCTTCTTTCTGACTGTTAAATTCCATCCATTCTTTAACTGTCAGCTCATAGGACTCTGGTGAAAACTGTCCTGGGCTTCTTTTCTCTGCACTGTCGAAAACCTTGGATTTTTGTCTCTTTTAGGGAAGTTGTTATGTCTACTTAATCTTAAATTTATTTATGTTTGTTCTATATGCCCAGGTAAACCTCAAATTCTCTGAAGTCAAAGATTCAGAGAATCAATGTTATATCTAAGCACACATATGAAAATGTTACTCATGTTTTAATGAGTTAATAAAAGGGGTGGCCTTATGTCCTTCAGAATCCAGGTAGATAAGCACACCAAGTTGTTCACTGACTCTGGGAGCTCTGGTCAATTCCACCATGCATGGCCTATCAGGAATTCAATTCAGGAATTTTTATGACAATACGTAGTCTAAACAAAAGGTTTACTTGTTTGATTAAGCTGAGCTGCAATTTGAGTTATCTACTATACTGGAGTTTCACATTTTTGATTGAGTTCATTATACCCCAGCAGCAACACAATGACAATATTTTTAATTGACAATATAAAAATTTTAATTGAAAAGTAAGATTGGACATACAGAGTGGGAGTGAATTATGACATCCTCGATAATTGTGTTAACATTTACTGATGTAAAACAGCAGCAGTAGCTATTAAATAAAGAGGGTATCAATGGCATTTTTCACATGCATATAATTAGGTTCAAATTACCATTTTGTATTCCCTAGAAACTTTCCAGAAGCTTCTGTATCACAGTTTCATTTAGATGCTTTGCTCTAGATTTAATTGGTTTGTTTAATATTACGTCTAGTATTTAGTAGCCTCTTTATGATAACGTCCCTACATTTTAATGTTCTCAAGCCCCATTACTTCACTAGTAGTTTTCAGTCTGTTTTTAATCATTTTACCACCCAGATATTTTTATGGTGCTTGGGGATTGTAAATTCCTGTGACCTTTTGTTGCCCAACTAGCCATCTGCTGTTTGATCTCCTGGCTTTCTACTTCTCCCTCTTCTCTCTGAGCCTGCCTTGCATTCTGCTGCAGAGCTACTAATGGCACAGGGATATGCTAACTTAATCATCTTCAGTAAGACCAGGAACCAATTATGATGAAGGTCTATGCTGTCTGAGAAATGGGTAGCACAATCACTGGGGACTGGAGTCTATCTTTCCTATGGACTGTTTTTTTCCATGGGGGAAAAAGGATCTCACATATTATTAATCCAACTTTCTCAGATTACTTGTTTATGCTCCTTAAAGCTGATACTTCCATTGTGGCCAAGGGATCAATTGTATCAGCACCAGCTGGAAACTTAGTGGAAATGTAGTATTTGCCCCAGCTGCAGTATTGCAACGGTAGCATAATGCTCTGCAATGCTGGAAGCCATGTGGAGGATCAGGGTCTGTTTCCTGGCTCAACCTATACATGCCAGGTATGATCATGGCTGGCTAAAAGGCTGGTGGAGGTCGAGGTGTGGATTATAGCATGAAGCCCTGTTGACTGTATCTTTCTCTTTTTCTCTGTCTTTTCTCATGAAAGAAAACAAGGGAGAGAGAGAGAAAGGAAGGGAAGAAAGAGAAATATGGTATCTGTGCCTCCCTTAATTCCATAAATCACAACTTCAATCTTTAAAAAAATTTATTTACTATTATTATATTTCAATTTGTGGTAGAGTACATGAGCTCACCATTGAGATACAGAGGGAGGGAAGGAGGGAAGGAGAGAGAGAGAGAGAGAGAGCGAGAGCGCGCGCAAGCTGCTTGGTCCAGGACTCATACCATGGTCGGCCATGTGGGCATCTAGCAACTCAACCACCATGCTACCTGCCGGCCCCACAACTTCAATTTTAACACTAACGTTTAAATACTGCCTTAAGACAGCTAGACATCAGGGTGGGACTAGACTCCAGGGAGTACTCTCCATATCACCCAAGTGCTAGGCTCAATGACCAACTGGCTTGTATAGATCTTCCTGTTTTCACCTTCCCTGCAATCTGGTCTTGATCAAAGCTACCCTGGTCCTTCTAATGATGCTTTTGTTTGTTTTCACTTGGAAGGGGGGAATTATGGTGAGGAAGACAAATCTAGTTCCTTTTCATTCCTTTACTTCCAATCCAAGAGCATCTGCAATCCCTAATATTGATAGACATCAACCAGTATGTGGAGAAATGAGCACTACCCAGCTCCATAAGGCACCACCATACATGGGGGCCAAAATAGTTCCCACATCTGTACATGGGACCAGCTATATTCAGAAAGGGGTGCTGCAATCCCATACCATAGTACGTCTGTGACCCAGAC
Organism: Tupaia belangeri chinensis; assembly: GCF_000334495.1. Taxonomy (NCBI): domain Eukaryota; kingdom Metazoa; phylum Chordata; class Mammalia; order Scandentia; family Tupaiidae; genus Tupaia; species Tupaia belangeri. Next base: position 8,327,945 of record NW_006159534.1, on the reverse strand, counting down.
CCAGAAACATGCCAAAGAATCCTAATACAAATATACTTTGCCTAAAAATAGGGTTTATTGTGTTTTCTGATTTTTTCCTGTTAAATGCATTGCCTCTAGGTAAACTTCCAAGACTTTTAATTGTTTTGAGTTTTGGGGTTTTTCATTTCACTCTCCTGGTTTCTGTAGTCCAAGACCGAGGGTGGGGGGGCTTTGTATAATTTCTCTACGCTAGTTCTTTGAATCCTTGGGTGGGTGATGTCCTTGAGTGGGTCCTGTCAAAACATTTTTTTTCCCCCGGAAATGCCTTCTCAACTGCAGAGGTAGCTCAGGCAGCTCCATGGTAGTATGTGACCTGGCACCTCAGAGCCTAAGAGACGAGATTATTGGTGGACACTAACCAGAGCCTGCCCCATTAGATCTCTCTTCCCTGGGATTCTGTTGAGATTCCTAGAACATCAATGAAGTGTGCATATATGTGTCTGCATACATGTACTGGGGTATTATAAACCTGGGGTTTGGACAATGGGCACGTGAAGAGAGAAGCAAAGGAAGCCTATCTATAGGTTGAGAACAATAATGCACATGAGGAAAGAAGAGCAGAGAGGATGAAGCAGTAAGTGTCAGGGTCCTGGGAGCTTTGCAGCAATTCCTATAGTCATAAGAAGCACAGTCCTGCAATCTGCCAGAACCTTGTTCAGTTTTCCTCATCTCCTTTAAGCCCACCTTTTGTTTTTACCGTATTCTCTACTTCCCTTTTATGTTATGAACTTTTCCTACATTAATAGTTCTTCAAATGAATATATTCAGGAATCATGGCCTATAACACATATACCAGACACGGAGTCCTTATGGTTGCAAAATAAATAAGTCTATATTAAAAATGTTATAAAAGGGAAATTCACATTTTGAGCTGGAGCAAATGCACATCTAGCACCTATCTTCAACAGATTCATTGGTTCTTAGGAATGCAGGTATCCAAACCCAAACTGCAGGTATTCTAATTTATTAGGACTGGCTAGAAGCTTGGAATTTGTATTTTTAAAGTGATCTTAAAAAATATAATATTGGCATCTGCTAGTCTTAGATGCATACTAACTATATTTTCTTTCTTTTTTTTTGTTTTATGGTTTTTCTGTTTAATGTTTTTGCCAAAGGGTGTGTGTGCTTGCTGGAAAGAGATAGAGACAGTAAGAAGGAAAGTGAGAAATCATTCCCTCGGGGGGAGGGGGGATGACCATGCTGCAATCCTGTCTCCTCATTCTCCTCCTGGAATTTTGGGGCACACATGCATACATGCCTGGCATGATTTTCAAGCCTCTGGGTCTGAGACTTGAACCATGGTCAGCCATATGGGAGTCCAACACTAACTGCCATGCCACCTTTTGTCCCCCCTTTTTTTTTTTTTTAAATTCAATTTGGTGAATGTTGATCAAATACTCACTATATTCGTTACTATACTGGTCTTTAGAGGCTAATAGTTTAATTTTAATGGGAAAACCGATTACATATACATACTAAATGTTCAACTAGTATGATGGACCAAGTTGAGTTCTGTTAGTAGAAGTTTCAAAAATTGGTGTGAAGCAGAACAGTTTAAATGCTATCACTTTGTAATCTGATCTTCAATGAAGAACCTGAATTATATGTGCTTAACTTCCAAAAGAAGTACCTTTATGAAGTTTGGGTGTCACGGTATCAAACTTTTTTAGAGTAGACTGATCCATGATTATAGGTTTGTGATTTTGTAACTTTAAAAAGCATATGAGAGAAAGAGAGAGAGAGAGAGAGAGAGAATCCCCTACAGCACTCTCACACCATGATCCATACCTTGCCCCAGCCAGCCTTGATCACATCTTAGGCATGTATGTTCTGACACACATTCAGAACCTTCACATTTAGGCCCCAGTGCATAGAGGGCTCCATTGCCTCTGTGTCACTGGCTGTCCTACGTTTGGTAACTTTTGCAAAATTATAATCAAAGATACTTATATAACATTCTCTAAGTTTCTTATGAGACAATCAATGAAATAAATTTATTATTCTATAATAAACTACCAAGACAATTTTGTCTTTGAAGGTAAACTTGACTTTTTTTTTTTATAAAAAAAGGAAACATATAACCTCTATTTTCCTTTTTATTGTTTTTCCTCTAATTGCCAGGAAGTTCATTGCTAAATTTGATGTTTTAGTCATTGTTCCTTATTTTGACTCACCACTGACATATCTACCTTCTGTTCTCTTCCCATTGGTTTTCGGATCTGTCTTTTATTATTATTTTAGTTCAGTGTGCGTGAATGTGGGACGACATTAATGTTATAAATTGTTTCAAGTCGTATCTTGTGGTGTAAACTAAATTCTGAAGAAATATCTGAGAAGTGAATGCTGTATGTTAAGAAATGGTTCGGGGCCAGCAGGTGACGTGTGGTTAATGTGCTAGATCCCAGGTGGCTAATAGTTTGAGTCCCAGACCCGATGGCTTGAAAATCATGCTGGGAGAGTGTGCTTGTGTGCCCAAAATTCTGATGAGAGAGTGCAGGAGAAGGGATTGTGGTGTAGCTATTCCTCCTGAGGGGTAATTTCTCACTTTCCCTCTTTCTCTGTGTCTCTCTCTCTGGTAAGTACACATACCCTATGGTAAAAATCTAAATAAAGGATCAAAACAAGGAAATGGTTTGGCCCAGAAGCCTCCCTGTGTGGTGGGTCTACCTCTTGGCTAGGAACAAAACACTCCAAGGCAATATAAAGCGACAGAAGAAGTAGCAATATTACTGCATGAGAATTTCATAAAAGGGCTCATGCAGTTTTACACAATTGTGTCTTCAAATTAGAACAAAAACAACTTCAAGCTAAAAATCTATTTGTAGATTTACTGAGGATTTTCTCTAAATGAATGCTGTAAGTCTTATTCTTACATGGTAGCTATTTCCCTAGCACTCATATCCTGTACCTTACAATGTTTAGTCATCCTCTCAGCTGAAAATCGTTGGTAAATCAAACTGTGACATTCATATCAGCTGGAAAGGCTTTGTATTTAAACTCCAAATGTAAGCAGAATAGAGATACAAATCCAGATGGAGCACAAAAGTTTATGAATAAAAGAGGAAATGATTAATCTTACTTTGTTCAGAGTATTTGGTACAATCTTTGCAGTATTTTACAACTGTCCCATTTACCTTGGCTACATGCATATTTGAATGAAGCAAGATTGACAACAGGTGTTTAGTTGCTTTACAAGATGTTGAAATAGTGGGGGTTTTTTGTGCTTTTTTTTTTTTTTTTGGAGAGATTTTTGCTATAGGGCGTGTGCGCTCGCCAGACAGAGAGAGACAGAGAGATAGAAAGCAGGAAATCACCCCCCAGGGGGGATGGCCACGCCGCAATCCCTTCTCCTCCATTCTCCTCTCGGGATCTTGGGCACGCACGCACATGCGCCCGGCGTGAGTTTAAGCCACCGGGTCCGGGACTCGAACCGCGGTCGACTACGTGGGAGTCCAGCGACATAGCCATTACGCTAACTGCTGGTCCCTGTGCTTTGTTTCTTGAAAATGTATTACATTATATAACATTGAATAACATTGAGAAGTATATTTTGACTCATAATCATGAAATTTGTATAAAGTGCCGGGGACCAGCCTCGGCGGGGGTGGGTTGGTTCGACGGAGGCGACGCTGGAAAGAAAGGAAGACTAAGGCCTCGTGCCTTTTCATGCACGTCCTCAGCCGGACACTCCCAGAGATCGCTCTCTGAGGAGTGACAACTGCTAGGAAATATCGTGCCTTTTCATTGAAAATGGGATACATGCAAGCAAATGGGAGAGGGGCTACGTGACCTAATGATCAATTCATAAAGTTTTAACAATTGAGATCAAAGATTCTATTCAGGGTTTGATTAAGGGCAGGTTGATACAATTCAACAATAGATTGATGTAAGCAAGCTTTT